>NC_068983.1:56190304-56191591 GCF_001194135.2 Octopus bimaculoides
CTGATGCTGGTGTGTTTAAGTCCCCGTAATTTAGTGGTTCGGTAAAAGAGACACCGATAGAATAAGAACTAGGCTTACAAAGAATAACTCCTGGGGTCGATTTGCTCGACTAATGGCGGTGCTCCAGCATGGCCGCAGTCAAATGACTGAAACCAGTAAAAGAATAAAAGAATAAAAGAAAGCAAAAGAGCCCTGTTTTTGCAAACGAAACCAAGATTAACAATAATATTAAGAACAACAAAAATAATATAGATTTTGATGCAATTCTGATTATGTTATGTTCCCGAGAAATTGTGTAGTTTTGTTCCTCTGTTCAATGTGCAATGTAGAAAGAATAGCAGTCTTTAGTAATAGTAGTAGTAGTAGTGGTGGCGGTCATCGATAGTCTTGTCGCAATAGCGGTTGTAGTAGAAATACTTGTAGTCATGGTCGTAGTAGTATAAATTAGAATTGTATATTGTATGTGTGCAATGGCGTGTATAAATGCAATCTAATAGAAAGCATAATTCACTGTTGTGTGTTGCATGGAGGAATTTCAGTACGTGTTAGTTTACGCTTGAAGGATGCCATGTATTCCATTCCATCGATATTTTCAATAATAACTTGGGAGCCGAGTTTGTCCGATTTGGTAATGTGTAAAGACAGGTTCACAGTCAGATCATCACCGTTGGCGAGAGACTACAATGGCGCCAACGCTTCGTATGACTTAATGATTTTTCCCCCCATTAAACCCTAGGACTCCTGAGACCAGTTACCCGTTTGCCATGGTGTATGAGTGACTGAGATCACAGCATTCCCATTAAAGGACAGACTGCCAGTCCGTTGCAGGGTTCAAGGTAATTTTGATGGGGGTGTGAAGCCGATTAGGCCAACCTTAGCACTTATTTTTATGTTTCGTACTTATTCTATCGGTTTCTTTCACCGAAACGCTAGGTGACTGAAATGCAAATAAAGCAACACCGGTTGCCAAGCGGTGATGGGGGACAACACAAACACGTACAGCTACATACATACATACGTGTGTGTCATTTGACTGCGGCCATACTGGAGCACCATCTTTATAGTTGAGAGATCGCTGACCAAAACATAAAATTTTTTTCTCCGTATTTTTCTACTTGTTTTCTCCGTATTCTTTCTGTTGAAGAGCGTAGCTCGAAACGTTAAAGACTTTCTCTATTCCCGAGCGTTAAACTAATACATCTTTTTGTTGTTTACACCACCTGCCCTCGTCTGTTGTTTTTTTCGTAAATTCTCCCATATATATATATATATATATATATATATATA
>NC_068983.1:56192859-56193844 GCF_001194135.2 Octopus bimaculoides
ACACAAATTAAATCTTGCCATGGAGGAATGTAGTGGCGGACAAAAAACAAGACAGGAAAGCAAGCAGAAAAGGCTTTACGGCCAGACGAGAAAAATTATGTGTGTATGAACGCTGTGAGGCACGAACTTGAAAGTAGGGACGAAGTAGTTCGCGTGTTTGCTCGGCGATAGCCAAGGAAGAAAAGGATTAATGACCGGAAGCATGTGACCATGCCGGTGTAAGGGGAGGAGAGAGAGTGGTAGAGGGAGAAACAAAGGGAGAAAGTATAGGTGAAACAAAGGGAGAAGAATAGGTGAGCAACGAGAGGAAAAGAGGAAAAGAGGAAGTATGAGGGGGAAAAAGGGATACGTAGTAGTAACAGAGGAAGAACGAGTGGGGTAAAGCGAGATACATAGTAGTAAAGAGGAAGAACGAGAGGGGGAACATGATAGAGGAAGAGAAAGAGAAAGAGATAGAGTTGCGTCGGAAAATATAAAGTTACGATAACTACTTACAAATTGGTGACGCTGCGTCCAGTCATGTAAAAACAAATAGTAAATGAGTATATGCATATATACGTACAGGTATGTGCATACCGACATCCACCTGTATGTATAGGTGCATATCTGGGTACAGGACATTGCAAACAAAACGTAGACGAGAAAACACACAAGCCACATAGAGAACATTCTTCCTCATCAGCTACCCCCGTTTTAACACCGGCGTTTCGAAGAGCTGGGCAGGACGCATCGTTAAAACGGCTCTTCCTATGGACCGCAAATTAAATTTGTATACACAAATTAAATCTTGCCATGGAGGAATGTAGAGGCGGACATATAGGTGTGGCTGTGTGCTAAGTAGCTTGCATACTAACCACATGGTTCCGGGTTCAGTCTCACTGCGTGGTACCTCGGGCAAATGTCTTCTACTATAGCTTCGGGCCAACCAAAGCCTTGTGAGTGAATTTGGTAGACAGAAACTGAAAGAATCCCGTCGTATATATAT
>NC_068983.1:56193862-56197841 GCF_001194135.2 Octopus bimaculoides
TATATATATATATATATATATATATATATATATGTGTGTGTGTATGTATGTGTGTCTGTATTTGTCTCCCGCCATCGCTTGACAATCGATATTGGTGTGTTTATGTCTTCTTAACTTAACAGTTCGGCAAAAGAGAGCGATAGGATAAGTACTAGGCTTACAAAGAACAAGCCCTGGGGTCGATTTGTTCGGCTAAAGGCGCTGCTCTAGCATGGCCACAGTCAAATGACTGAAACAAATAAAAGAATGAATATATATACATATACATATATATATGTCTATCTTATTAACTTCTTGGAGATTTTAGGCATAATTATACTAATTTGGCCACCTGTTCTAATTTAATTAAATTCTATGTCTTTGTACAGCTGAGGATTGTTCTGCATTCTAAAATGATGTAATGATTATATTGTTCAATTAAATGGAGTTGCATGAAACGATCGTACTGCATTACCTCTGGATATCCTTGTTGCTTATTTTGATATATATATATATATATATATATATATATATATATATATAATCAAATGAATAATAGCAGACGATGGATAATTGTCATCTCATTACAGCTGTTTCTTACGTAACTTTTTAATAGAAGAATGATAACATTACTTCATTGCCGAGAAACCATAATCATCAAATGAAAAGTAATTTTACAAGCAAAGGAACATCCCAAGAATACAACAGGGACGTGGCTAAAGTCTGTGGAGGTTAACTATAAAATGGGAGAATGACCAACAAAATTGACCATTGTGGGCATTAGGGTGTGGGTTATGTTAACAATATTTTGTGAAATGGTGTAATATGATATTGAAGGTCAGCGATACGGGTGAGATAGGAGTCTTTTAGACTGGTTCTTTGATATCTTGTATATTTTCTGATTCCAAGGCGCCTGGTGATATAGTAGAAGGCACTTGCCCTAGATGCTGCGTAATAGGAGCGAACCCGAAATCACGAGATTGCAATGCGAACTTCTTAACACCTAGCAATGTACTAATGCATATACATTATTGTATTCTTTTCTGTTAATATTTTATTGATTTCAATCCTCGGACTACAAGCATCCCTTGCGTGCCTTTTAAGGTTTCAGTCGATTATATTGTCCTCGATACTTTAGATAGTTCTTATTTTATCGATCTCGTAAGAAACGAAAGGGAAGTCGTTTGTGAAGTGAAAAGAGGAATAACTCGTTCGGAACTAAATGCTGCAAAGAAATTTCCTTCACCGCACCATTTCGCCTCGGCATTAAATCTTTACGGAAACGGAATTTCTACACGAGAATATTATTGCAGTACAAAGGTAGCACTTACCTGAGTTACCTGAATTTTGGACTCCCGACAGGAAGTATAGGAGTTCCGTGTATTTATTCATCGTTCCGTTTGGTGACACACCAATGGTTAACATTTTATTTAGGAATAAAGAATGAACTTGATCAACGACTTAAAACGTTCTTAGATCCCCACATACAACAAACTGGATAAGCTTTTGGCCACACATAAACCTTCAACGGCTTTCACCTTTCTCTACTTGATAAAGCACGTAAATTTCACACTATCCGTACCGAAAATTTTCAGTTTTACAAGACAAATATTATTTATCATCATGTATGTGGCATAGACCCAGCCTACGGCTACATGCCTCTATGGGCACATGATGTGCTTGAAAAGAAAGGAAAAAAGAGCTAAAAGAAAATCTTATGGGAGAATATAACTCTATTAATAGTTGTAGCTGTTTGTGTGCTGCTTAAATGTATGAAAATATTTATGATAAATATTGCTTTCAAATTTTAGCTGAAGCCCAGGAATTTCTATGAAAGAGTTAAGTCGATTACATCGACCCCAGTTTTCTACTGGTACTTATTTTATCGACCTCGAAAGGATAAAAAGTAAAGTCGAACCCGGCAGTATTTGACCTTAGAACGTAAAATCGGAAGAAATGCCGCTAAGCATTTTTTCCATCGCAGTGACGATTCTGCCGGCGCGCCGCCTTAATAAATATTTATTTCTTTATTGCCCACAGGGTGCTAAACATAGAGGGAACAAACAAGGACAGACAAGGACAAACAAAGGGATTAAGTCGATTATATCAACCGCAGTATGTAACTGGTATTTATTTAATCAACCCCGAAAGAATGAAAGGCAAAGTCGACCTCTGCGGAATTTGAACTCAGAACGTAACGGCAGACGAAATACCACTAAGCATGTCGCCCAGCATGCTAAGGTTTCTGTCAGCCCACCGCCCCCGCCTTAATGAGTATTCTTTTCCACTCTAGGCACAAGGCCCGAAATTTTTGTGGGGAGGGGCCAGTCGATTAGATCGACGCGAGTACGCAACTGGTACTTAATTTATCGACTTCGAAAGGATGAAAGGCAAAGTCGACCTCAGCGGAATTTGAACTCAGAACGTAACGGCAGACGAAATACCGCTAAGCATTTCGCCCGGCGTGATATCGTTTCTGCCAGCTCGCTGCCTTTGGTTGAACAATATTAAGTTAACCGGGACAATGCTGAAAGACAGTGGAAAGCTGTAGGTCAATCATTGACAGGGGAATCTAGAAGGAGGGCCTGCAACTCTTGCTATATACTTATGACCTATCAAGGCTCTAAATTTTGATTGGTTGACTATTGTTCAATAAACCAACAATCCAGGTATCCTCGTTAAATAAATCAATAGGAATCTAATGTCCCATCGATCCTACAAGGGATCAATAAACGGGTAGTTAACGCACACTTCTGATGAGAATAATTCGATTTTTGTTTATAGCACACAATTAATATTGATTTCAAATTTTGGTACAAGACCAGCTATTTCGGGAAAGGGGATATGTCGATTACATCGATCCCAGTGCTGAACTAGTACTTATTTTAACGACCCTGAAAGGATGAAAGGCAAAGTCGACTCAGGCGGAATTTGAACTCAGAATGTAGCGACGGGCAAAATACCGCTAAGCATTTCGTCCGGCGTGCTAACGATTCTGCCAGCTCGCCGCCTCAGCTCGCAATAATTATTGGTCAATATAGATTATAATCTATCAAAAACGTCGTTTTTGATTGTATTTATTTAACCTCAGGTCAGCTTTCCTCGATCAGGCCTATGATCAATGATATTCAAACCACGACCGTCCTGTCATTTTGTATATCTATAGTTGAGCATTTCTTTTTTGTTTTGTAAGGTATGATTTGGTAATGATTTAACTGTTATTTCTAGCAAACCGAGTGGCTATATAAATGCTTGTTCGTTGCGATTTCTACCGGTGGTAATATTACGGTAAACACGGTAAATATGCAGATATATTTAGAAGGTATAATACGTTTATAAAACAGTAATATTCTGCTCTGATAAACTAATTTGACAGTAACTTGGAAATATAATTCTAATTAGGTGGCAGCTCAGGGAATTTTCGTTGTACTCGAGAAGTTTTGTGTAACTCTAATGTTTAGGTATTTTGTAAAGTGTGGCTGGGGTGTTTGTTTTTTACCCATGACAGTAAGAATATAACACATTAAGTAAAATGTCTTATCATAGGCATTGATATAAGGTAATACGATAAAAATGAACGTACAATAAATGGAAGCAATAAAATATGTTTATACAAAATGATTGTCATTTGAATAAAAGTAATTGTAACAATATTATAGAATTTTAAGCCAATATATCATAATATTTATAAGAATCTAATAAACAGTACGCTATGGTGACTACAAAAACAGAGAAAGGAAAGATAAATTATAGCTGAAAACAAAGTAAGAGACATTTTGTTGCTTTACACAAACAAAATTTGGTCTAACATGGCGTCTTTGGAGAAAATGTTTGTAATTTATCATAATAGTCAAGTATAATGATTTACTGATAAAATGTGAAAAAGAGGGATGTTTTTGAATCATTGTCCCATCGCTAGAACTCGTAAATAATCCGATATCTTTGAAGAAATTTTACAAGGTGGCGTACAATAGTAATATATATATATATATATATATAT
>NC_068983.1:56200597-56206823 GCF_001194135.2 Octopus bimaculoides
CGAACAATTCTCATTTCTTTATTGCCCGTAAGGGATTAAACATAGAGGGGACAAACACGGACAGACAAAGGGATTAAGTCGATTACATCGACCCCAGTGCGTGACTGGTACTTAATTTATCGACTCAGAAAGGATGAAAGACCAGCTCGCCGGCTTATTGTTTGGTTTTCGAACAATTCTGATCACGAATGAATCGTACTTTAATCTCCTGTCTTTCTAATATTCATTTAATACAGTGGCACCTCGGTTTACGAACGCCTTGATTTTTATTCCCCACTAGGGGCGAGCACAAATGGGACAACACATTACATGTGTGGACACAAAACAAGAAAAAAGAACAAGGCAACATATGAGAACATGAAATGACAACGAAAATGAAACAGATGCAACGAAACTACTCGATCTCACCTCCGAGAAACTTCATTTCTAACTTTAATTCCTTTCGAAACTTGTTCCCTCCAAAATATCTATCCCATAATTCTCCAACAATCATCATAAGTTACAAAGGATGGCAGCATATTTCTATCCATCTCCACTTCCCACATCCGATATCCACCTTTGTATTTTGACACTTTCTTTTTTTGTTCCTCTGCAAACAACATGCAACCGTGCCAACCCTTAATCTTATCGAATCCCCTTGTTTCTAATTTTTTTTAGGATCTTCCCAAGTTATTACCTCACTGCACAAGTCCTCATTAGCATCGTCATACATTAATACTGTACATTTTTCCTTTTTTGTCTGGAAGGAGAGAATTTGGGGGTTCTTGCATGCTAGCGTTTTGTTTTTTTTTTGTGTCGGAGGGGAAAGGGTAGGTTTGGTGTCTTTGGGGAGAAGGTGGAACTGAGTAGGTGGGTTGGGGTTCAAATCTGTATAACTTGCTTTCTTCCTTCTTTGCTTTTTGTTCTCTGCAACCTTGCATGACTCATCGTCCCCCTTCACTTCATCTGTTAGTAAGTCCTTTTCCGTTCTTACTGGTTCTCTGGTTTTCTCCTGGTTCTTCTCGGTTGGTGAAGGACAGTCCGCTCTGATGTAGCCCTTTAGGCCACATTTAAAGCATCGAGGGATTCTGCCCGCCACCCTGACTCTCAACACCGGTCCCCGACTATCACCGTTTCCAACATGCTTTCCAGGCTCTCCGCCGATCCCTGTATTATTAAATCCAAAGTTTGACTTTTCCAATTTAATGCTTCTAACCTAATGGCCTGGTGGACTGCTATTTCATCCTCGTTACCCAGGAATATAGCAGCCGCCCCCAGGTCATGTCAATTTCGGGTGGAATCTCCTCTACCCTCACCCTAGAAGCTCTCCTTCCAAGGTATGTGGGTAGAAGTACCACACTTTCCGTTCTTAGTGAGGTTGTTGAGTATTGTTTCGCCTTGGCTGTCTCTCTGAGGTGAACCTCCATTGTACCGAATCGGTTTCCTCTCGCAAGATATGTAATATCTTGCCAGATTGGTTTCAGGGCCTTTTCTATTTTGTCTGTCGACATTATTTCAGTTTTTCTCTCTTCAACTGAATACACTTTATAAATAATTGTTTTCTCCTGTATTCCTTTCATGATATCTTGAGGTAGCAACAACTTCACATCGTCACCCCCTCCGTGCAACATCCGCTCACAGCTCCCCAAGCCTGTCAAATTCACCTCCCCACCCTCCACCTCCGCAACACCCAAACAACTCCTCCCACAGTCCATCTCTCCATCAATCCTGTCCATCGCCTTCACGAGCTCCTCTTCCGAGGAAGACAGCCCCGAAGAGCTGCAATCCTCGCACAACATTATTGGCAACAAGCCGCCCCAAGGCAGCGAAAAACAGTTCACAAAAATATTCAAATGAACACCAACATAAATCCTTCAACAACAAACAACTTCCAGCCTACAAACGACATCTCCGCTTAACCCGGCTTGCGACCGCCCCTTGATCACGAATAAATTGCGCTTTACATATATATATATAGATATAGATATATATATAAAGCATGATTTATTCGTGATCAGAGTTGTTCGAAAACCGAGGGACTACTGTATACATTAAAATTGTTTTCGTGTTTAAGTGTGTTTTGGGTCCGTTGGGCGTACAGCACACAATAAATATTTGAATATTCTAATTTCTTTACTGACCATATCAATAATCGTTTATAATCTGGGCAGAAGGTTTGAAAATTGGGGGTAGGGATTAGTCAATATTATCATCTTTTACCACTCGACTCTTTTAAAAACATTTTATCTTTATGAAAGGCAAAGTTGACTTCAGGTTTATTTATATTTAGAGCAAGAAGACCTAAATCAAATAACGTAAGTTATTTTTGCTGATGCTCCAACGATTCTAGCAATAATAATTCTTTCTAAGGCGGTGAGCTGGCAGAAACTTTAGCACGCCGGGTGAAATGCTTAGCAGTATTTCGTCTGCCGTTACGTTCTGAGTTCAAATTCCGCCGAGGTCGACTTTGTTTTTCATCCTTTCGGGGGTTGATAAATTAAGAACCAGTTACGCACTGGGGTCGATGTAATTGACTTAATCCCTTTGTCTGTCCTTGTTTGCTCCCTCTATGTTTAGTCCCTTGTGGGCAATAAAGAAATAAGAAACGTTAGCATGCCGGGCGAAGTGCTTAGCAGTATTTCGTCTGTCTTTACATTCTGAGTTCAAATTCTTCCAAGGTCGACTTTGCCTTTAATCCTTTCGAGGTCGATAAATTAAGTACCAGTTGCGTACTAGGGTCGATCAATCGACTGTCCCTATCCCCCAAAACTTCGGGCCTTGTGCCTAGAGCAGAAGAGACATTTTGGTATAAGGCGAGATGTTTTAGAAGGAGGTGGTTAATCAATCACGTCGACTCATACTATTTGATCAGTATTTTATTTCATCAATCCTGAATAGATAAGATTAAGATGACTCAAGTGGGAATTGATCCCAGAACGTTAAGAAAGGCATCAAAGAAAACAGAACATAGATTTTTTTATCGAAATTAAAGTTTCTGCCAAAACACCGCCATCGTTAGTAACAATAATAATCCTTCTTACGTTAGCCACAAAACCTGGGAATTTTGTGGGAAGATGGTAAGTGACTACAGCGACTCAAGGGCTCAACTGGCACTTAATTTATCGACCCTGAAAAGATGAAAGGCAAAGTCGATCTTGGCAGCATTTCATTTCAGAATGTAAAGTCAGGAAGAATGCTGCTAAGCACTTTGTCCGGTGTGATAACAGTTCTGCCTGTTCTCCGCCTTGATTAGCAACAGTAATAATAACGATTTGTAACATAGCTACATGATCACAGTCTCTATGGGCGGAATATAAACGATTATATTATATTAATTAATAATTTCACTGATATTTAGTTAACGATTTATGAAAGATGACAACCGAAGATAACCGTGGCAGGCTCTGATTGCAGAAACTGAAAGCACGTTATGTCATCGCTTATTTTGCTTCATTATCAACGAAACTAACATCACATCACACATCACACATTTTGTTTTTCTGGAACCCGAAGACTCATAAAGGCATCTAAGTGGTTTCCATGGCGTATAAGCGACCGAGATTACAGCATATCCCTGAACGGGACGCTGGTGTGTTGCAGGGATCAAGATTAGCAATTTTGAAGGAAGAGGGAAGAGGCAAACCTCTTGATCGCTACTTTATTTTGTCAACTTCAAAGGGCATGAAACACTAGCGTAGCTAGAGTGTGGGCCACCTGGGGCGGCCTTTCCGTTTGCCGTTCCCGGACCCCACAAAAATCACATAATACTCTTTACTCTTTTACTTGTTTCAGTCATTTGACTGCGGCCATGCAGGAGCACTGCCTTTAGTCGAGCAAATCGACCCTGGGACTTATTCTTTGTAAGCCTAGTACTTATTCTATCGGTCTCTTTTGCCGAACTACTAAGTTACGGGGACATAAACACACCAGCATCGGTTGTCAAGCAATGCTAGGGGGACAAACACACACACACACACACACACATATGTATACATATATACGACGGGCTTCTTTCAATTTCCGTCAACCAGTTCCACTTACAAGGCTTTGGTCGGCCCGAAGCTATAGTAGAAGATACTTGCACAAGGTGCCACGCATTGGGACTGAACCCGGAACCATGTGGTTCGTAAGCAAGCTACTTACCACACAGTCACTCCTGCGCCTATTGCCTACAGCAGACCCAAAAGTGACGCCTGGGGCGGACCGCCCCTACCTACGCTAATAGGATCAAAGGCAAAGTTGATATCAACAGGATTTGAACATAGAAAGTACAGAGGTGGAAGGAATGCTGCTAACAAATTTTGTCCGACGCATTAACGATTCTGCCATCGAACAGCCAGTGCTATGCATCTACTAGAAAATAATGGTTTCATTCTTAGCACAAGACAAGTAATTTCAGGGGAGGAGGGCAGTCGATTACATCGACCCCATGTGCACAACCGGTAATTACCATATTTTAACGTGTATAATGAATCCCTTTTGTCAAAAATTAGGTTTAAAATATATGAGTTTCTTATACGTGGATAGTACTATAATCCCTTACAAAACCTTCTTTCCAAATTTTAAGCCTCCAAAATTAGGGGGTTCCTCATACACGAGGGTTCTTTATACACGTTAAAAATACAGTAAATTATCAACATCGACAGGAGGCGAGCTGGCAGAAACGTTAGCACGCTGAGCCAAAATGCTTAACGGTATTTCGTCTGTCTTCACGTTCTGAGTTCAAATTCCACCGAGGTCGACTTTGCCTTTCATCGTTTTGAGGTCGATAAATTAAGTACCAGATACGCACTGGGGTCGATGTAATCGACTTAATCCCTTTGTCTGTCCTTGTTTGTCCCCTCTATGTTTAGCCCCTTGTGGGCAGTAAAGAGATAAGAAACGTTAGCACGCCGAGCGAAATGCTTAACAGTATTTCGTCTGTCTTCGTGTTCTGAGTTCAAACTCCGTCGAGGTCGACTTTGCCTTTCATCCTTTCGGAGATCGATAAATTAAGTACCAGTTGCGTACTGGGGGTCGATCTAATCGACTAACCCCCACCTCCCAAAATTTCGGGCCTTGTTCCTAGAGTAGAAAAGAATTTATCAACATCGAATGGATGAAAGGCAAAGTCGACCTCGGCTGAATATGAAACCAGAACGTAAAAACGGACGAAATAACGCTAAGCATTATGTCCGGCGCGGTAACGATTCTGCTAGCTCACAGCATTTGCTATGCTTCTCCTAGTGATAATGTTTTCTTTCATTGGCAAAATGACCTGAACAGTTCAACAGACTCCAATGCTTCAATCATACTTAAGCAGTCGACCTCAATTACTTATTGTGTGTTCACCATAGCCTTCAAAAGGACACTAACGGTTTCGTGACGCGAATGTTTATATTTATGGTTATTGCAAATTGCGTAGATTATATACAATCTATTAATTCTGATTTATATACAATCGATTTCTAAATTTTAGGACAGTTGATTCAAAATATCAATAAATCATTGCATTATTTTTTGGTAGTATTTCTTTTATTTCTATCGTTGAAAAATATTGAAATTTCGATGTGTGTGTTCGTGTGTCTGCGTAGACACGCAGACACGTGCATACATACACGCACACACACACATACACACACAAATACAACCATATATGTATATATGTTCATATGTATATATTTACATATATATATGTGTGTGTGTGTGCGTATATATATATATATATACATACATATATAAGTATGTATAGTTGTATGTATGTATATCTCTATATCTATGTTTATGACTATATACACACACACACATACATATATATATTATGCATACACAGGCATACACACACGGACATATATATATATATATATATTAACGTTTGATTTTATGTCAAGTTATATAAAAACTTAACATTAACTGAAGGATTGCTCAATATTTTCAGCAGAATACATGTTTGATAAATGTTGAAGTCATAGTAACTTCGAAGTTTAATAAACTTTACACACCCCCACGCACATGCACATAGATATACAGGGTTGGCCCAAAGTCACCCGACAGTAAATCAAAATTCCATTTATACTATCTGTAATACTGTATTGACTCGAATGGGAAAATGTGTCGCTCAAGAAGGACTTCAGTTAGAACAATTTTCATGATGTTTCATATTTAGATGCTTTCATTAAATTCATTCAGTTGTTAAACATAAATGAATCTTGGAATTAAATTGTTTTGATTTACTGTCAGGTGATTTTGGCCAACCCTGTATATATAT
>NC_068983.1:56207039-56209301 GCF_001194135.2 Octopus bimaculoides
TATATATAGATTAGTAGAGTTAGCGGTTAGTTGGAATAACCGTCTAAGGGATAAGAGTAATAAGAGCATCTGTTTTACTACCGGTGTAAATTACCTATGTTAACCCTGAGCATACATATGCAAGCATATTATGCTCATAGGATACAGGCAATAACAAAAATAGACAAAAATAAGCAAACATTTGATTCCTGATAAACTTTTGTTTATATATTTATATATAGTTGAAATTTATAGAAGAACAAAAGACGGAAACAGGTGTATGAACAACAAGCAGGTGTATTAGTTTGACGCTCGGGCAAATGAAAAAGTCTTTTACGTTTCAAGTCTACGCTCTTCAATAGAGAGGATTAAGAGAAAATAAACTGAGACAGAATGAAAAAAAGAAAACTTGTAGATTTAGCAGTTAAGCATATATCACAGATGCGTGCGTCTGTGTGTCTTTGTGGGAACAGGGCTTTTGAAGATGGTTGCATAAATATTTATTAAACTAACGTTAGAGAAGTTTGCAAAATGCTCTTGGAATTGTCGATGTCAGCAAGCAATTACTGGTACTGGGGAATATCAGCAGATCAACGTATATACAGAAGAGAAATGAAGTTAATAAGTGATTGGCTCACCAATGGAATCACCACTACATACATCACTGCATCCTTGCTCTCGTTTGTCCATGAAACGTGAGCAATTTTTGTAATTGGTGTCTTATTAGCCTTCATTACTGCCTTCAGATGCTCTCGTATACTAGTGAAATATCTAAGATATAATATTTTTTATAACCTTGCAAATGGGGATGATCTCAAATCCACTTTCATTTATTATACTAAGCTCCAAATAAGATTAACACTCACTGAAGAGACTTGATAAGACCGGAGCATGTACAGACTTGTCACCATACTTATCAAAGATCAAATTCATTCTCTACTGCATTAGTATGCCCTCATTTCAATTTTTGTTCAATTTGTATTTCAAAGCCTTCTCGTTTCTCTGGACAAAGAATTTTCATTGAAACTAATAAATTTTTTCTTCATTATTGGAAGTCCATTTTAATTGATTAACTATTTCGAGAGCTCATTGATTTAAGTATATTAGCCCCTCGCTTCGCTACGCATTTCAATGTTTTCAGAGACGCCATTGCCTTCTTAAGTGTATCTAATACTCTCAGATTTCGTGGTTGGTGAGTGGTTGCAACTTTTTGCTTTAGATATGTAATCCTACTAGCTTGAGTAACCTGGCTAGTAGATGAGTCGAATCACCAGATAGAATTGCTCTCCAGGTCGTATACAGCTCGAACTGTTATCAGTCTTAATAGAAGCACAGGAAAACCAGAGTAAAATTACTTTTCTTTAAAATATTTCTGTTTTGTAGGTTCATGCATTCTCGTTTTCTTTCTCAGCTCAGTAAAAACATTTTGAATAATGGCTTAACCTTTAGAAGAAGACTACATTAAAAAGGATTAACAATATTTATATTGTTTATAATACGTCAATACTGAGTTGTTACTAACAGTTTAAACCAATCAATGAATTCGATATACTGTAATTACATTTCTAATTCCAGTTTCCCTTGGTTCTGATTATATTCCTGGCTTCGTTGCCTCAATGGCGATATTCAAATTAGTAGGGAATACTGAAACAAGCAATTCGTGTTAAATTCAAGCCGACAACATTTCTCTCCAATACCTCGTTGTCGCCTCTATACTCCATTTTGTTCTTCAACGTGAATGTATAATGTAAACGTATATTAAATAAAAACAACTTCGGCGACACGAATCTGCTGTTTGTACGAGCACTGACATCTTTTAGTTCCCGAAACACAAAATACTTCAAACAATGAAGATCTGTTCATCGAACACACATATAAAAGATTTTCGGTATTTTCCCTCTTTATAAGATAATTGCCCGATAAAATATGAGGAGTGCCTTGGCAGCTTGTTATTGTAAGGGAGATAATCACTTCTAGATCTGTCATGGCGTAGAAGTTTGAGTTTTAAATCGAAGAGGAACACAGAAAACGCACACAATTTATGTATTTGTAGACGCAAGCGTGGCTGTATGGTAAGAAGCTTGCTTCCAAACCACACAGTTCCAAATTTCAGTACCGCTGCAAGGCACTTCGGGCAGCTGAAACTGTCTTGCACTATTACCGTGGATCAACTAAAGCCTTGCGAGTGGATTTGATAACCGGAAACTGAAGGAAGTCCATCACACATACACATAAACACACATATATGTATCGCGTACATATATATATATATATATATATATA
>NC_068983.1:56209722-56211496 GCF_001194135.2 Octopus bimaculoides
TATATATATATATATATATATATGTAGGTATGTATGTATGTATATGTATATATATATATATGTGGATTATATCGAATGAAATCGTCTTTTGGTGATTGTACTGAGGAAAGTTTTACAGAATTTGCAAGGGTAACATACACTCGAACTGATTTACGTAATTTTCTCTAAACATATTTAAGCAAAAAGGTAAAAGTAACCTCTGGACATAACTGTTTCGAGTTCCAGAACTCCTAGGCCTGGCCACCCGGTTTCGATAGCATGTAAGTGACACCGAGATCACAACATTCCCTTGGATGGTACGTCAGTCAATAACAGCTGAGAGGATTGAAGAAGCGTGAAGTGAAGTGTTTCACTCAAAAGGACAACATTTCACTCGGCCCAGAAATGGAAACCTCGATTTTACGTATAACACTCCTAACCACTACGCCACGTTCCTTCATCCCAAGCTTATTGGGAAAACGTTAGTCTAGTACGAGGTAATAATGATAGGCTTATTTAGCTAAACAGTATCTCAGGTGACAACGATTGTGTATTGTAACTGTTTTATTGTATCTATTCACACCGATTATGAGAGTCTTAAAGTAGCCGTAAGTAACAGGGCATTGGGCAACCTGCTAAAATGCTGGAGTTCGATACTAATGCAGTGTTTCGTTGTGTATTTGAACTGTTCATTGAGTTACGAGCGCCCATCATTATACTAAGGTGAATGGGAATAAGGATCTTCACAACTGGGAATTTTATCTTGGATGGATATATCCTACGCATATCCATCAGCTTAACATCCAAAAACTGGAGCTAAGTACCTCAGGGCTGTGGAGAGTTGAACGTTTTTATCTCTATTATCAAATTGGTGGACTGGGCCAACGAGAATGGTTGGGATGAAGGGATGAAAGCAAAACCTGTCCAATAAATCTAAAAGGAAAATCTAGCCAACTAACACGGCTTTATAGCAGAACTAACTGAAGCAATAATAATCTAACGGAAAATATAAAATCTGCCAAAATAAACAAGCAAAAACAGAATTCTCATAGCAACGTTTCTTCCAAATGGCCATAAAATGAATTCCATTTGCTAGAAATCACTCTGCTAATATTCAAAATACGTGTTGTGTGGCTTTAAAATTGCATGCAGAAATATGCATTTTCTAATTCCCTCCTGCAAAGCAAGGCGGAACTGATTGTAAAATGTGCCGATTATGATGATGATGATGATGACGACGACTATAATAATGATAATGACGATGATGATGATGATAATGTCAATGATGATGATGCTGTTGTTGGTGGTGGGGGTTGTAAAGATGTAGCCATGTAGATTCAACTGAATGCATTATCGATTTGTGTAAACAGTTGCGTGTCGAACAGTGTTCAAAGTGAGCTTTGGTGATGTATAGTCTTAGTTGTATAATCGAAATGTTCTCACTCGTTTGTAATATAGGGAAAAATTGCATTTGTGTTTCCAAACGCAATATCTATGAGAGTTTGTTGTTGAAAAGGGTGGGAGGAGGAGGTTTACGTTTGTAAATAAAGTAGCGGCATCTAATGATGCTAGAATACGTAGCTATTACAATTATTTCTTCATTGAAACGGGTAATTAAAATGCATGATAAAATGCATTTACGAATTACATGCAGGGATTCATCGACGAAAAAGCAATAGAGAAGATAACGAACGAAACATATTGGCACGCACACGCAAAAGAGTCAAACAAAGATACTTTGTATCTCATTCTTTTTCGCACACGCACACACACACACACACACACACACACACAC
>NC_068983.1:56212421-56216295 GCF_001194135.2 Octopus bimaculoides
TGATCATTTTCAAGTACTGGGGGTGGTTTGTGTTCCCACCAGTTTTTATCATGGGGCAAGTCCAGGTTTTTGCATATTACCCAGTGAATATATTGTGCAGCTCTATCATGCCTGTTGAGATACTCTGTAGGCGCAAGCAGACTGCACATGGAGACAACATGATCGATGGTCTCATTTTGTTGTTGGCATATACGACATAATGGGGAGCTGCCGTTCTTTAATATGTTGGCCTGGTATTATTATTATTATTATTATTATTATTATTATTATTATTATTATTATTACATAGTTGTTCAATATTTGGTAGATTGAAGCCAATTTCTTACTGCATCACCTGCTACACTTCCGTGTTGCTAGGGTATGTACAGTATTGTGTGTTCTTTTCTGCTGTTGGGAGAGTGCGAACTCTTTCCAGTACTGTATTGTGTTAATTTTTTTTCTCCTCCCGACGTATGGTGCAATCTTTTGTTGTGTTATTGCTTATACTGTGGGTTGAGTGTATAATGCTTTGGGTTTTTTTTGGCTTACTGGTGGGAGTTTATTTCACTGGGTAAATGCTGTATAGTATGTGTCTTATATTTGTGAGTTGTTTTGTTTACGTTGTATTATTAGATTGATAGTATCTTGCGTAGGATGTGGGCTGTTCCTAACAGGGCTATATTTTGGACAGTGTGTAGTGTCGAGGATTTAAGTATAGCCTCTACATTTTTACCCATACGATTTTTTATCATGCCCAATGCTCCAATCATTATTGATATTGTTTTTACCTTCATGCCCCACATTTTGAATACTTCAATTTCGAGGTCTTTGTACTTCGATAATTTCTCCTCTTCTTTTTTGATAATATTTTGATCAGGCGGGACTGCAATGTCTATCAATAAGCAGGTGTTTTTTCCCCCAACCTTTGACTTTTATGTCTGAGCAATTAGTTTTTATTTCTTTGTCACATTGGTCATGAAGGGATTTTTCTCTCCATTTCTTCTTGAGTATCTTCTGTAATTCATTATTATTATTATTATTATTGTTGTTATTATTATTATTATTATTATTATTATTATTATTATTATTATTATTATTATTAATAATAATAATAATAATAATAATAATAATAATAATAATAATAATAATAATGTCGACATTTTTTCGGCCATCTTGAAAACGTCTGAACCACTCGTACACTTGTGTGTGGGCTCATACACTCCTCTCCATACACTTCCGTAACTTTGCGTTGGCCTCTAAGCAGGTATCATCACGAGAACTTTCTCTGTCATGATCAATGCGAGGATCACACGCTACACACCTTCCTTCCAAGCACTGCTCTAAACAGCGGAAGTGAGCTAGAATGTAAAAACTTAGTGCATATGCACAACAGAGTTCAAGGTCAATTTTCGCCCAGCGGCTTTACTCTGCGTGCTTTAGCTATGTTACTATGGCAACAGTCTTGATACTTATTGATCAGACCTACTAAAAGCCTCGCGAACATGCTTAGGCGTCTCTAGTTGTATGACAGGTATCGTCCAGATTTCGCTAATGTAACAACGTGAACCCGGACGAACAACTTCAGATCCTTAAAGTCGTACCTAGAGTTCTCGTTTGGCTAGCCGATGAGCTTAGCATAAGATGTCTACAAATTACAGGGACCAGAAATTCATGGCCGGCACGGTCAACTGAGACGAAACTTATAGACAGGGACCCGGTTACTGGGAAGCTGAACACGTCTTTCTCGGCACGGGGAGACAGAAGAGATGGAAACAGCAAATAGATTAAACGTAGTTTGACAGATGGTGGGTCTCGCTAAACGGAAGTATTAGAGTATCAACTATCATCTTTATCGGAGACATAGCACTAGAAAACTGAAGAGCAGAGGAGCAAATCTATCAGTTAGAACTCAAGCTAGTTGCAAAAATATTCTTGCACTACATCTTCGACGCAAAATGCGTAATAGAGCAGATGCACTGGAAAAACGAAGGTAGCAAAACCATCAAAGTTATCCGATACATGTTGTTCGCACTCCGTCGCTTACGACGTCGAGAGTTACAGCTGGTCCAATGAACGGAATAGCCTGCTTGTGAAATTAACGTGCAAGTGGCTGAGCACTCCACAGACACGTGTACCCATAACGTAGTTCTCGGGGAGATTCAGCGTGACACAGTGTGACAAGGCTGACCCTTTGAATTACAGGCACAACAGAAACAGGAAGAAAGAGTGAGATAAAGTTGTGGTGGAAGATCACAGCAAGGTTCGCCACCATCCCCTGCCGGAGCCTCGTGGAGCTTTAGGTGTTTTCGCTCAATAAACACTCACAACGCCCGGTCTGGGAATCGAAACCGCGATCCTATGACCGTGAGTCCGTTGCCCTAACCACTGGGCCATTGCGCCTCTTCTACATAAAAAACGAGTAAAGTTACAAGACACGGAGGATGTGTTCTCCGTCTCCGACGTCAAGTAGTTGTCTGCAATTATTCTGCGGCACTTTACTAAACTGTTCGTGAGAAATGACTAATGGTGGCTTTATCTTCAACCTCGAATGCGGGAAAGTGCTGCGAGAAATGGAATACAGAAGCTAGGACATTTTCAAAGGTTTTAATCAAAATCAACTAAATTGCAGTATCAAGGGATCTTTCTTATTGACATTTTATAGTTATATCTTGTTTTTCTATTAATTTAGCTTACATTTTAGTCGATCTATGTTGCGACAGGTTCTGTATTTCGTCCTTTATTGTCTCCAGTATTGAAGTCGGTTAGTTTGTGATCTTCACCGCAAATGTGGGGCACATTGTCACTGTTAAATTTCGATCTTGAGATTGATTTCTAACATTGATATAAAAGAGAAATGATAAGAAAAGTCAACAGTGGCATTATTCAAACTGACATTAAGAAATTACTGAAATGTTTACTGGTTAATAAATCATGTTCGTCGCCAAAACGTCATCTATTATTTACCTGTTGCAAAGTCAACCGTGAGCGATTGTAAATACGCAGATACGTATATACACTACGTACACACACACACGCACACACACACACACACACACACACACACACACACACACACATATATATACACACACGTACATGTACATACGTTTCTATGCAAGTGTGTTTGTGCGTGTGTATGCATTTACACACACACACACACACACACACACACACACACACACACACATATATATATATATGTGTGTGTGTGTGTGTGTGTGTATACGTCAACTAAACTTGACTCAAGGTGTGAATAACGCCTGCATTGCTAGAAATAGTAGCTAAAATGCTCCAATACTGTTACAAAGCACAAAACGTATTCTGATGGAGGCTGCAATCGCCCTGAACCGAGAACTCCTTAGACTCACCGTCTAATTTCGGCAATTTCGTAGCCACCTTCAGTAAGGCTAGCTCGTTCGGTTGATTCCGGGCTACCTCGCCTATCAGAGTATATATGTTCACCATAAAAATTTATGGATGATTCAGCAGATCGCTAATGTATATATAAAAACATTAATAAATGTTTTACTATAAAGAGAATTATAGTCGTCAGCGAAACTTGACCAATGGTGTGAGTAACACCTACGTTGCTAGAAATAGGAGCTAATATTTTCCAGTGCTGCTATAAAGCACATTTATTTCTAGCAATATAGGTGTTATTCATACCCTTAGTCAAGTTTAGTTGACGACTATAATTCTTCTTATAAGTCACACTTATAAGAGCAAAGGCTTTCTGCACAGAAAGTCTGAAAAAAGCCCATCAAATCCCAGAGGTTGTTGTGTTAAGACAACAGGTACAACTCGTGAATGGTTTAGCCTACATTACTCCTTAAGAAGCACAGGGCCGGTTCCCCGGATTCTTTGGCGTATACACACACACACACACACACACACA
>NC_068983.1:56216544-56219078 GCF_001194135.2 Octopus bimaculoides
TATATATATATATATATTCCTCCCTTGACGTGCGCGAAATGTTTTGGGCCACGAGAGTTCCGGACGCCAGTGATGTACTCATTTGCATACAGCTAGTCAGAGCTCACCTTGACCTTGTTGCCAAGTTAACAAACACACTCTACCAAGTAAACTCAAGACGAGGAACAGTGTTGCAAGTCGACCAATCGCCAAGCTATGCCTGATTTTAAAAGGAGACAAGTATTTAGATAGATTTGAATCAATACCTATTATCGGATTTTGTTAAGGCCCCATATGGTAAAGATGTGAATAGGGAAATTGTGGGTAGAGGGTGATGTGCTAGCAACCCTCTCCTCTTACTACATTACAAAGTAAACAACAACACAAATAATTATGCAGAGGCAGCCATCGTTGAAACAAGAACAAGAACAACAAGCATTAAAAGAGAAAAGAAGCATGGTCATTTCTTACACAAGTGGCCTTGTCTTATCGCCCATCACTTGTTATGCGCTCATAAATTAGTTTGAGAGTTTAGCTCTGATTAGCTGTATGCAAATGAGTTCATAACTGGGGTCCGGAACTCATGTGGGAAAAACATTTCGCGAACGGGACAGCGGTCTGTCGCAGGATTACTCATTTTGATATAAGGCCAACAATTTTAGGGGAAGAGGTAAGTCAATTACATCGATCTCACTGGTTTTTTTAATTTTATCGACCCTAAAAGATGAAATGCGAAGTCGGTCACAGCAGAATTTGAACTCAGAATGTGATGAGACGGAAGGAATGTCACTAAGTATTTTATCCGATGCGCTAACGATTCAGCCAGGTTCTGCCACCACGCAGTCTAATTATTCGTAGTAATACCGAAATCTCTATATTTAAGGAAAATAATGCACTTTGTGTAGCAGTTACAGTAAATTTCTGGTGCTTTGCCTGATAACAGATCTCGTAGCTGCTAGAAACTAAGAAGAATGGTAAGTTTATTCCAATCAATGATAGGAGATGATTGAAAAGATTGTGCTGAACAACACAAGTCAGCAGTCAATGAATTTAACACTTGAGGGAGTAGTGGACAATTGATCATTCGGTTCAAAAAGCTGCAGGACATATCAATGGAAGTAAGAGATGATGTGTGAAATGTTTCACAATCATTAAGATATGAGTATTGCTATAGCTTTGTACCAATTTCAAGTGGTAAAGAAGGGAAGAAACAATTCTATATATATTATCTTCCTAAACGTGGTTTTCTCGTCCGTCTCTTCCCAACAATTCACTTTCACAGATTTATCTTTATCGAAAATCCTGTTTCGTTATCGTCCATTTTATCGTTTTGATGTGTTTTAGTTTTCCCTTTTGTCAGTTGTTAATTTTATTGTGAATTGTGAGACACACCGAGTTGAATGTGAAGGTACACTTCTCTCTTTCTCTCTCTTTCCCTTTCTCTCCATCTCTCTTTCCCCCGTCTCCTTCTACACACTCACATGGGAGGAAGAAGAATATATCACACGCACACATACACACAAGTAGACACACGTACATATATTCTTATATACTTTGATTCTTTTACTTGTTTTTGTTATGCTGAAGCACGGCCACGATTTTAATCGACCAAGTCGACCCTCATTTTATTTTGAGTCTCATTCTTATTCTGTCGATTTCTTTTTGCCAACCGTTAACTGGGTTATAAACAGACCTACACTATCAGGTGGGGAACGGCAAACACACACACACACACACACACACACACACACACACACACACACACGTCTTTACATATACGAAGGGGGTGCTGTAAATTTCCTGGCTTTAAGGGTGTTGTGTCGACGCTCCCAAGCGAAGAAGTAGGCTCGAACAAGACATATAAATAGAGGTAGTCTGACCGTGGTAGGAGTTGGACTGACGGTCGACTCACAGTTGAGTAGCTGCCGAGGAGGAGTCGAGCAAAGATCATGCGAAGGTGCGAGATAGCAGACATAACAAAGGGTATCACGAAAAGCCTGGCTGGAGGTCCAAACTTCCGAGTTCTTTTACTGGGCTTAGAAAAACTGAAGGACCGCTGCAATAAGTGTGTGAATCTGAGAAGAGAATATGCTGAATAAAGTCATAATTAACTGATCCTTGAATGTGTTTTTTTACCCAAAGCCAGGAACTTTTCGGCACTTACTCACATACATATATGTAAAGATGCATGTATATACATATGTAAAATATGAAAATACACAAACACACTCAAACATGTATGTATGCATGTAGGCACGTATGTATGTATGTATGTTTGCATGTATGTATGTATGTATGTATGTATGTATGTATGTATGTATGTATGCATGCCTGCATAGCACTTAACTGTCGGTCCATAAGTCTCTAATGTATCTATACAGTTAGATAAATAAACAAACGTTATCTAATGACATCCATTAGCTTACAATTGTTCCTGCTATATGTATGCACGAATAGCCGACTGTTCATGCGATATCTTATAGTTTTACTCGGAAACTAAAAGATATCGCATGTTACAGAAAGCATTTGAATACATAAAATTGGGTACGAACAGA
>NC_068983.1:56219567-56237071 GCF_001194135.2 Octopus bimaculoides
TTCTTGTTCACCTCTGCGGTGATTCATTTCGCCTGGCTTTGAAGTATACAGTGTTTCCCTGGACGAACTCCCGCAGCCGAAAAGTACTTTATTCAAAACCCAAACATTAAAGTAACAACTACGTGTGTATATAAACAAACTTACATTTGACTTTTGATTTTTTCAGAAGCCTCCAATGTGTATCGTAAGATGCCGATAAGTGATATTTTCGAACGCAGTATGGCCGTTAAAACAGCAGAAAAATTGTCACGGCTGTCTGTTGACAGCTTTTCCGCCTTGTAAGGGTACTAATACCCAATTTTTCTGCTGTTTGAACGACAATACTGCGCTTCAAACATTAAATATTCGGCGTTATCAACGTTCACGCACACGCGTGCGCACACACGCACACACAATATTTCGAAAGATCCATACTAATAAATTCTACAAAAACACTTGCTTTGCTTAATATATTGTTGCTGCTTCAGTGGCCTCATAGGTAGAGGTGTTTAGAAGTTGTACTATGGCACAGAGGTGGAGGTTTCAAATCTGTGCTAGGTATTATAGTGGGTCTTATTTAACATTTTATAGGCGCAGGAGTGGCTGTGTGGTAAGTAGCTTGCTTACCAACCACATGGTTCCGGGTTCAGTCCCACTGCGTGGCACCTTGGGCAAGTGTCTTCTACTATAGCCTCGGACCGACCAAAGCCTTGTGAGTGGATTTGGTAGACGGAAACTGAAAGAAGCCCGTCGTATATATGTATATATATATATGTATGTGTGTATATGTTGTGTATCTGTGTGTGTCCCCCCAACATCGCTTGACAACCGATGCTGGTGTGTTTAGGTCTCCGTAACTTAGCGGTTCGGCAAAAAGAGACCGATAGAATAAGTACTAGGCTTACAAAGAATAAGTCCTGGGGTCGATTTGATTCGACTAAAGGTGGTGCTCCAGCATGGCCGCAGTCAAATGACTGAAACAAGTAAAAGAATAAAAGAATATATTTTTACCTAGAAAATACTTGTTACGACACCAACTTTTGGCATTGTCAATGAGCGTATGCTTCAAATACTTCGCATCTTCAACAGACTTAACTGCTGATACACTTCTGTAACGAGCTTGTGAACTAATCGCGTTGTAATATTGTGTTTATTCGTTTATTTCTGGTGCGTTTTGTTATTATTTTCTCCTCTAGGCGCAAGGCCCGAAATTTTGGAGGGAGTAGGGCTAGTTGATTAGATCGACCCCTGTACGCAACTA
Source organism: Octopus bimaculoides (assembly GCF_001194135.2). Classification (NCBI taxonomy): domain Eukaryota; kingdom Metazoa; phylum Mollusca; class Cephalopoda; order Octopoda; family Octopodidae; genus Octopus; species Octopus bimaculoides. The sequence continues at coordinate 56,220,808 of NC_068983.1, forward strand.
ATACTTAATTTATCTACCCCGAAATGATGAAAGTCAAAGTCGACCTCGGCGGAATTTGAATTCAGAACGTAAGAGTCAGTTTGTGTACGCGCATGTGTTTATGTTTGTTTGTTTGTTTTGTGTGTGCGTGTGTGTTTGACTTTAGTTTGGTTTATGCTTATTATATTCTCAATCTTGCATTACTGTGACGATGGGTTAAGAGGTTAGTGACGTTGCACCACACATTCTTTATACTAATTGTCGTTGGAATCTTCTTGTATATATTTCTGTTATATTTCGTAAGTTTGGTGTTTTAAAGGTGTCTTGAAATAATATGTATTTCAACATTTTTTCATCTTTTTGTGACAAGTTGGCAAGAGTCTGTATACTTGCTTCCTTATATTATATTCTCGCCAGTAGGCTTCAATTCTTTCACGTAAACTGCTTGTCGTTTCTCAGAGATGTGTTATGATAGTATTCCAACATTGTCTCTTAATGCATCTCATACAATACACAATGATATTTCTAGTGTTGGAGTTTTAGTTTTATTCATTGCTTGATATAACAGTTGAAATAACCAAAAGTTCTCCGAGAGTTTTAACTCCAACATATTTAATGCTAAGACAGTAAATAAATCAGCTGTAACTTGCGACCCCTATCAAGGGGTTCATATTTACGCTCAAGACATGTGTAAACAATCTTAATTAGAAATTGGAAACCTTTGAAGGAGGTTAGATATAAAGTACAACTTTAAAAATAACAACACAAAATCGTGTTCATTACTTCAAATCTCAAGTCTCTTGGGCCTTGCGAAGGCTATGGGCACAAAATCTTCTTCCAGACCAAATCACTAAAAATATATATGTGTAAACTTTTGACTGTGTGACATATTATGCCGATATATGATGTGTTTGTTTTTATTGTTACAGTTAATATTGTTACACTTGGATGTGTCATGAAGAGACTGACTTGTGTCTACTCCAATCTGGATGTTTAATAAACGATAAACTACAATAATTTTCCACAACTTGAAGCAAATGAAATATTTAATTCTTCGATATCGCACCTCTTTTACTTGTTTCAGTCTTCTAGCGTATCTCTTTGAAGAATTTTAGTCGAACAAATTAACCCCAGCCATTTTTAAAAACCTGGTGCATGTTCTATCGGTCTTTTTTGCCGAACCTTTAAGTTACGGAGACTTCAACACACGAAACACCATTTTCAAGCGGTGGGCGAAGGATCATACACAAACACAAATACATACAGAGATATCTACACACACACACATACACACACACGTGTATTTCTCTCTCTCTCTCTCTCTCTCTCTCTCTCTATATATATATATATATATATATACATATATATATAGGTTGGTTTCATCCTGTTCTCATCAACCAAATCCACTCCCAAGGCTTTGGTTGCCCTGAGTCTATAGTAGAAGACTCTTGCTCTCAAGGAACCACGCAGTGGCACTGAACTCGGAGCCATGTGGTTGAGAAGCAAACTTTTTACCACACAGCCACGCCTTCGCCTATAACTACATGGGAACTGTTTACAATCAAGTGGACTAAACCGTTGGAAAAATTGTCCCTTTCTCCTGGACATAACAAAATTCCAGTTACAAGCAAAGAATCATTGGCTTTAGAAATGGTCAGCAGCTTCCTGCACATTCTGTCTTTGATAAATAGCAAAATCTAATTCAAGTTTCGTGATCTGATGCTTGGTTCCTCACGTTCACCAAGCCGCAGACACAGACAATCCCATTAGTTGCAAATATTTGTTTTCATCTAAAAATCCTAATCCGGTGACAAACACGTTGTAATTTGGTCTTGCTTTTACTGTACTGTTTGTTCTGTTTGTGAAATGTAATTAAAAGCCAAACTGAAATGCCTGCTAGAAGTGATTAAGTTATTTAAGCAACAGTCAAGTCAGTGCAGCTGTGAATTACAACGACAAACAAAACTTGTCTTTATTTCACATTCACTAATATATTTGTGATGCTGTTATTATTGGTATTTACTCGCACGTCAGCCCTGATCGAGCAAACCTATAACGAAAGGCATTACAGCTGTAGCTATCACGTTTTATTTTCAGGCATAGTGTATCATGGAATACATTATTCAATGTATGTTCTAATTTGTAAATCTCTAAGATGACGAGGTTTTTCTATGAGTATCACTTCGCTGATGTTTCTTACAAGCTCAGGGACTACGCAGTGGTTCCCTTGTTTGTTTGTCTTTAGTGTAACATAGTACAAGGTTAATGTTTCTTGCAGAAAAAAATGTAGCCCGTGGAATCTATCCCTCATAATGCAGCAGATATTATTTTATTGGTTCTGAGGAAAGATGTAGTGCAAAGTTCGCAATAATAAGATTCAATCACCGAACAAAATAATAAAGTACGAATACCCAGGTTGAGTAGATAATGGACCGCTGACCAAAAAGTGAGCCATTTGCTCTTCCTGGAACCAACTCTCAGTCACATAACACATCTTCTAGTTTTTACTTTTTTCAGTCATTAGACAGCGACCATGCTTGAAGAATAGAATTTTATTCGAATGAATCGATCGCAGTACTTATATCTTTAGCCCTGGTATTATTTTATCGTTCTCTTAAGCAAAATCGCTAAGTTATTGAAACGTAAACACAGCAACACCGGTTGTCAAATAGTAGTGGTGGGCAAACACAGACACTAAGGCACACACACGACAAGCTTCTTTCAGCTTCCGTCTACCACGCCCACCCACAAAGCTTTGGTCGGCCCAAGGCTATAGTAGAAGACGCTTGCCCAAGATGGCACGCTGCGGGACTGAACTCGGAACCATGTGATTGGGAAGCAAGCTTCCGACAACACAACCACGCCTTTGCCTATACAAACAATATTAGTTAAATCAATAACACTGTGTAACACGAATTTTGTCCTTCGATAGCAACTGCTATTTCTTATTTGCTTATCCTTAGAAAGTATGAAAAATAGCTAATATGTCCTTCAAACTTTGTTTTTGTTACATTTATTTTTATTTCTTTATTGCCCGCAAGGAGCTAAACATAGAGGGGACAAACAAGGACAGACAAAGGGATTAAGTCGATTACATCGACTCCAGTGCGTAACTGATATTTAATTTATCGACCCCGAAAGGATGAAAGGCAAAATCTACCTCGGCAGAATTTGAACTCAGAACGTAACGGCAGACGAAATACCACTAAGCATTTCACCCGGCATCCTAATGATTTTACCGGCTCATGTTTATTAAGACCCCAAATAATCCATGTCTATGATGCTCCTCCACTACCCCTACTACTGATCAGAGACACACATATTGTCGAGCAGAATATTTGCTATAACTATATTCCCGCTTCAGCAACTCAGCGTTGAATCTGTCTGAAATGTAATGAAAAATATATTCTTATATCCATTTACTTGCTTCAATCATTTGATTGCGGCCACGTTGGAGCACCGCCTTTAAATTTTATATACCTCCGACGGGAGGTAAGTGAGAGAGGCCAAATCGGCGAAGCAGGAACGGACTTCAAATAAAGAATCAAGGGATCCTGTTAAACACAGACCATAGTAGCTAAAGCCTATGTAGTATAATAGTGTCAGTATGAGAAGTACACGTAAGCTTATGCTATCGTAATACAACAGTAATACAAAAACCTTGGGGTGTCTTTAGTAAATTAGAAGAGATACACCAAGGGAAAATGAAAGATGCTAAATCGGTTTAGAAGGAACAGACTATATATATATATATTGATGTATAGAACTATGGTGGAGGCGCAATGGCCCAGTGGTTAGGGCAGTGGACTCGTGGTCGTAGGATCGCGGTTTCGATTCTCAGACCGGGCGTTGTGAGTGTTTATTGAGCGAAAACACCCAAAGTTCCACGTTGCTCCGGCAGGGGATGGTGGCCTTGTCACACTCTGTGTCACGCTGAATATCCCTGAGAACTACGTTAAGGGTACACGTGTCTGTGGAGTGCTCAGCCACTTGCACGTTAATCTCACGAGCAGGCTGTTCCGTTGATCGGATCAACTGGAACCCTCGTCGTCGTCACCGACATAGTGCCAACAATAAAACTATGATTTTAAATAACATCCAGTAAGAGTTTCCGCCTACCAAAGTTACTCACAAGCCTTTGGTCGGCGTGGGATAATAGCATTAAAATATACTTTGTCCAAGTGCCACGCAGCAAAACTGGAACACCAGAACTATATGCTTACTAAGCGAGCTTCTTATTCACGGAAAAATATCCAAACTTAACAAAAGCTGTGAGAGAATTGCTCTAACAATGATTACAGAGATCCTAATACAACTGTTTATCTAGAACATTCATATATCTATCCTTACTGGTAATTTGTCAATGTCCTTACTGAACGTGTTGTGTATCTCTCCAGTTAGACTAATTGCAAATGAGATTAATGATACATTCCCTTAACTGTAATTATGATTTTAATTCAACGGCAAGGTCGATGTAGTTTTTTTAGTAATTGGCATTGTTACATCGATAATTAATTCGCCATTGTCATTTTTGTCTGAATGACGTCAAGATTATTCTGTGTTACCTAATGGTAACGCAGAAGTTTTTATCTCCACATGTGAACCAATTGTTCAAACGCATTTTGCTTTGCTATTGATTTCACCTTCTTTGCAACTACAGTTGCTGCACTTCCCTCATGTTGTTAAACCTGCATAAACTCACTTGAAAATTTTTTGCTCTCCTTCATAACAGAATGAAGCTTCTTACGTCTTTTATGGTTTTCAACGAACTTTAGCATCCAATCGTTAGATGTTTCAAGATATTTTGCCAATCCAATTGAGGTGGGTTTCTGGGAGATTTCAAATTGGATCAAGCCTCAACCTCCTTGAGCTTTAGGTAGGTGAGGACGATATCTGCGTCTACCTTAGGGTGGTGCATCTTATTGCAAGTCAGCAGCTTATGGATTTTCCCGTCAATCTTCCTTATTTCTTACATATTCCAGTTCAACACATTGAAACTGTAAATAACAACCGGAACCGCTAAGGAATTCATAGCTAACACCTTGTTACGTGCATTTAACTCGGATTTTAGAACTGTACGAACTCACCTGTAACACTTCTTCCTGATCTTCTCTTTCATACTCGCATGTTGAATGCCAGAACCTTCATTTATTCCGAGGTATTTTTCAGTTTGTTCCTGCTCGAGTTTTTTTTTATGACTGAGTCAACATCCAACACCGCTGAAAGTGAGGTCTTCAGTTTCCCTTTCTGGAAAGTGGCCTTGGCATAATTTATCAAGACCAAATTCCATCCCAGTGTCATCACTGAATGCTTTCACAGTACGTAATAGTCCTTCAAGTTCATTATCATCTCTGCCGTAGAGTTTTGAGTCATCCATATAAAATAGATAACTTATTTTCTTGTCGCCAATTTTATATCCATACCCTGTTCTGTTAAGTTCACTTGTAAGGGGTATTAGGGCTATGCAGAAAATTAAAGATGAAAGTGAGTCACCTTGGAAAACATTGCAGTTGATATTAATATTTTTTGTGGTCAGTAGAGTGGTATAATTGGATATTCGTATTCCACATTGACATGTTGTGCTTCAGGAAGCTTGAAATCACAGGAGAAATTTTTAAGATATCCAGCGATTTCAAGACCCATGAATGCGGTTTGCTATCAAAGGCCTTTTTATAATCAATTCATGCAGAACTGAGATTTCTGCGTTTGATATGACAGTTCTCAGGGATCATGCGATTGATTAAGAGTTGGCCTTTGCATTCATATGAGCCTCGTCGGCACCCCTTTTGTTCAGTGGGGAAAAATATCGTTCTGTTCCATAAATTTGTAAGTTTTCTCTACGAGGATGGATGTTAAAATTTTATACGTGGTAGGCAGACATGTTATGGGCCTATAGTTTTGGGAAAATTTAGTTTCATTATTGTTCGGGAGTGGGTAAGTAATACCTCTTGCTAACCAATCAGTTGTTTTTGTAGGATCTCTCATAATTTCATTGAACAACTAGACTAACTTTTCGTGTGTGCACACGGGAGCGAGGCAAACCAGAAATTTGGCGCCCTATCACCACCAGAAGTTTTCCACTTATAAGCCTTCATGAGTGTCATCCTTAGGTCTGCTATTGTGATGTCTTCCCATCCTTGTCCTGGTATATTTTAGTAGGATCCTTCAGTATGTCTAATCCAGTCTGCACTTTGATTGTAAGTCTTTTCATTATATTTTTCCAGGTTTTATCTTCTTCCATGGCAGGGTTGGGGTTGGGGGGATCTTCAATGGTTATTTTTTCCTTCCCTATTTATTTGTAGAATGTTTTTGCATTGGATGTGAACAGCTTATTTTGCTTGTAAAATTTGTTCCTCCTCCTCCTCCTCCTCCTTCGTCTTCTTCTTCTTCTTCTTCTTCTTCTTCTTCTTCTTCTTCTTCTTCTTCTTCTTCTTCTTCTTCTTCTTCTTCTTCTTCTTGTTATTATTATCTCATATACGCCATACATGCACAACAAATTAAACTGTTGGAAAAAAATTCCTTGAGTGGACTACAACAAGTAACCTTAGATGTCAAAAACTCTCTGAAATATTCTAGCAGTCCCTCATAACACTGTTTTCTGGAGCTGTTTCATTGATTAAATGAATAAATAATCGTTCCTATCATGAGTGCGAGGACTGAAATTTTGGGGCAGGTGTCTCGTCGACTACATCGACTCCGGGGTTCGACTGGAACTTGTTTTATCGATCCTGAATGGATGAAAAGCAAAACCAACCTCAACAGAATTTGAACTAAGAACGAGAAGACGGATGAAACGCCTTTAAGAATTTTGTCCGACGTGCTAACGATTCTTACAGCTCATCACTTTAAATAAATAAATAAATAAATAAATAAATAAATGAAAAAATGAATAATAACAGATAATGCAGAAATGTTGGTCGTTATGCAAGGCTTTTCTATAGGAAATCTATGAAGGATTAATTTTATTATATATATTTTGGTCCATCTTTTACATTTTCTTAAAGACAATTTGGCCCACAATTCCATATGACTCTTCTCGACATTCTTTTTTGTTTCTCTGGTAATCCATTAAGATTTCATACTTTGCTTGGTGTTCGATCACTCTATCTGAGAGTGTGGATGTCAATGTCCTGTATGTTACCGATAGACTGATTACGTTAAGGTTGATGGTTTGGAAGTTCTTGGAGATAATTGTTTTCTTATCTCTCAGCAACCAGTTTGCCATTATCTGTTATTGTTATAGCTATCTGCTGAAAGCCCCCTCGCAACGGCCCTGTGTGCACTTGTAAGATATTTTAGCCAATACTTAAACACCATATCGATTATAGGGATTTTCCCTTTTCTACTATTTTTAATGCTGCGCTCATTTCTTCGGTCGATATATTTCGCAATCCTTGCATTTTATTCTCTACCTTTGTTCAGCCTCTTGCATAAACTCTGCTGCTATTTTTGTTGTGGGTGACAGCAGTCCACAATATATCTATCCACTATTTCATTATTTTTAGCTTTGTTGCCGATGCTGTTATCTCTATGATTGACTTACTTAATCTTCTATAGAATGCTCTGAGCTTTCTTTCAAATAGTTCATTATGTTAAAGAAACATTTACGCTATTCAAATCGCTTAATACTTTGTCTTTGCCGATATTTCTTATCTTAATCTCTTTTCTATTTCTGTGACTTACTCTTTTCTTTTGATGCTATATTTCCTAAATTCCATTTTTATTTCTTTCCTTATTTTAACTATTTTAATTTTTGGGCATTTCTTTGTTTACTTAATTCAGCATTCTTAGACTTAGTTTTTTCTATTTTTGTCAGTGTTACTTTGGTTCATTCTTTAATCCACGTTGCAGTTTCGTATTTATCTCAATGTTCACTCCACCTTTTAACACTGTGTATATATATTTTTGATATTAGGATTGCAACTAAACAAACAAATTGCTTTACTATATCATTGCTGGGGTTAATTTTTTTTCTTTCTGAAACCTCTCACAATACTCTGTTTTAATGGGAAATGCTTTCAACACAATCCTTTTGTTTAAGTATATTTCAATAGAGTCTTCTCTGTTATTCACATCTCATCTGATTTGTTTGTTATCTCATCTGATTTGTTTGTTATCTCATCTGATTTGTTTGTTATCTCATCTGTCATTATTTTCAAATCATTGTTACGAAGAGAAGTCTCTTCAGATTTATTGACTCAGTTTAGATTCTCCAAATGCGTTTTTTTTTATTACCTGGGAGTCGTCAAAGTATCATACTTCTAAGGTTTGTTTCTGCTGTTTTTATTTGTCCAACCATATCCCACCGTTATGAAGAAAACAAACGTCATGTAGGCAGATAGTCGAATGATAGTTTTTACTTCATTGATTCAGCATTTCAAGTTTAACATCCATCCATCTCGTTGATCATTTCACAGTGTTTCCTACATTCAAAGACATTGTGTCAATTGGGGAATATTACATTTTCATTGTGGAGGCACGTGGTTTAGTGGCTTAGGTGTTGCACTCTCGACCGCTAGATCGTGAGTTCGATTCTCGTAGCGAGCTGCGTGTTGTGTTCTTGAGTAATACACTTCATTTCACGGTGCTCCAGTCCACTCTATGTAAATGGGTGGCGGCGTCATTCGAAAGCTAAAATCAATGCAAAGCGATGCATAACATCCGACAGTCTGATTAATCACGTGATATTTCCATTACTGAGTAATGTCTCCCTGTATGCACTTGTGGCTGCTGTCGATTTTGAACACCAGGTCAATTCTAATTGAATAGGCTATGATTTCAAGTATTTCAGCTATACTCATCCAGTATTCTTTAGATGTATGTAGAACTACCGTATCTAATGGGTCCAGTTTTTGTATAAGATGTTAGGGTGCGATCTAAAGGAAATTTAGCTGCTATTTCTATTTCGAAATGCCCTTAATTTCTACTGGCAGTCACAATAAAGATGATCAAGGTGAACTTGGATAACATATAACAACTGCTGTAGCTCTGCATTTGCGTTGCACAGTATTTTGGCTTCTTTTACTCTTTTACTCTTTTACTTGTTTCAGTCATTTGACTGCGGCCATGCTAGAGCACCGCCTTTAGTCGAGCAAATCGACCCCAGAACTTATTCTTTGTAAGCCTAGTACTTACTCTATCGGTCTTTTTTGCTGAACCGCTAAGTTACGGGGACGTAAACACACCAGCATCGGTTGTCAAGCGATGTTGGGGGGAACAAACACAAACACACAAACACACACATATATAAATACATATACATATATACGACGGACTTCTTTCATTTTTGCGTCTACCAAATCCACTCACAAGGCTTTGGTCGGTCCGAGGCTATAGTAGAAGACACTTGCGCAAGATGCCTCGCAGTGGGACTGAACCCGGAATCATGTGGTTAGTAAGCAAGCTACTTACCACATAGCCACTCCTATAATTGTAGCAGTTCTACTCTATTTGGACGTATTTTTTTGTATCTAATATCGAACGAAACGTAAAGTGCTTTTACAGTGATGTTATAAATGTTATTTGGATGTTTGAAGGTGATTTTACATATAAAGAGATTAATTGTATGACTTTGTATTTACTGCATCAACAAATCATTTAAGTATAAAGCTTATACGTTCAGGCGGCTTTTTATTTCAAATATTTCATTGTGTAGATACAATCGACAGTTGTTGTTCATGTGCAACCTGTTACTATGTGTGCTGCTGTGCATCCTTCGTAGTCTGATGTCATTTGTCAAAGATGAATTAGAGTTTCCAGCAAGATGGAGTGGTAGGAGCACAGTGATGACATACGGCCCAGGTCTGATTATAGCCGATTTCTTTCATAAAGTGAGACAGATAGAAAGGAAGGAAAGAAAGCCAGGAGAAGAAAGAAACTTAGTAGACGACTGGTACTTTATCTATCGACTCTGAAAGGATGAAAGACTAAATCTCTAAGTTTAAATTCTCGATAGGATTTGAACTCAGAGCGCTGATAACCAGAACGATTATCGCAAAGCAATCTATCCAACGTTCCAAAAACCTTTGGCTGTTGCCTGTCTTAGAACTTGAATATTCCATAATGGATTTCATATGTTATTTGTGTTGGGTAGATGTTTATAATGTGAGACTTCTTTCTATATTTCTGAGCTTTACTAATTTTTTTTTTACTCTGTCTGGTATGAAATTTGAGGAGGCGCTGTAGACCACTCCGGGATTTTCTTTTATTTTCTACCACCAGCACATATAGTCATCCATTTATCTTGTCGTGTCTGAATTTTGGTGTTGAATGACGTTCTTTAGGTGATAATAAGCTGGAAAGTTTCTCTTGTTAGGTTTTTCTCTGATAAAATGCTATTAGGCGTTCTTAGTTTTTCTGTTGTCTTCTTATTTAATTATGTAAAGCTTTAGATTTTTTATGTCGTTTTCTACCATCTTCGTTTTTAGAATAAATCTTCACATATTCGAAAGTAACGGGTTCGGATGGATTGAAAGCCCCTAGCAATGAATGTTTGCGTTATATCAACGAGAGAAGGAAAAAAAAATTCTAAACGTTCGTCACTTTAAGCAGACCACAGTTCATCCAACATATGACCATACGTATAGAAGACATGATTAATTGATACCATATAGCACTTTATTATATTCGTATACAATCTAATCTATCTTCTTAGCTAAAGGTGATAGAATGAGGCAGAAGAAAAGTAGTGAAAAGAAAACTCTTCACGAAAGATACCATTCCTGACAAGAATTAATTTCGTTTCCTCAGTTCCTTGTTTTGTTTAGATTCGTATTACTCTCTTCGATTTGAACATAACCCAATACATTTCTTTCTTGCTTCCAACACTATCTTAACCATGGCTAGCATTTCCTTCGGCCTCGGATGGGGATTACCGTCAGAACCATATGGTGGTGGATGACAAAAGCAGACACACGCACAGATCTGCACATACGATGGGCTTCTTTCAGTTTCTGTCTACCAAATCCACCCACAACGATCTAGTCGGCTCAAGGCTATAGCAGAAGACATTTGTCCAAGGTGCCATGCAGTGGTACTGAACCCAGAACGATGTGGTTGCGAAGCTCCTTACCACAAGCCATGCCTGATTATTTATCATTTGTAATTAAGTTGTTGTTACGGTATTATATTATCTCATAGGCAAGTTGGAATCAAGGTGTAGTGTTTGAGGTCTGATGTTTATTAAAGCGAGCGAGTAGAATGCTATTTTCCTTAGTGAAGTAATTTAGCTGCTCTTTCTGTTTCTACAGAAACAACAGCTTAATACTTCAAAGCACTGCGTGAGTGTCTCTTTTGTTTTCACCTAGTTGTTGGCAATATCTTTTCGGGTCGGAGATAAACTGTTTGTTTTCTTAAAAATACCTTTGAAGCTTTTCATAATGATGGATTCTTTGAGATATGAAGAGAATCTCTTGTCTTAGGCCGTCTTTGATATTAGATATTCCCATTTTTGTTTCTTATTTCATATGTCAGTCTTGTTTGTCATTCTATTTTGTTTTTACAGTTTTCTTTGTTGATTTCATTAAGGATTGAACCATTTTATTTTATTTCATTTTCTACCACTCTTTGAATATTGGTTTTTCCACGTTGTTTGGTTTTGTTTAGATGTTGCTATACTTGAGAAGGCATCAACTATCTGCTGTGATGACTGGTTGTTGCATAGATTCGTTGGTTTATTCGTATGATATTGATGTTTACATCCGTTTCTAGTATGCCTGTGGTAACCCAGTATGTTTGTGCATTTCTATTTTTGTTGCTACTTTAACTTCATGTCTTACATTTTGTAGGGACTTTTGTTGGTCCGTAGGAAGATCTATCGATTTTAAATGAACTGTTTACACTTTGAGATTGTCGTCATATTGAAAATTTTCAACAATAGATCTTCATATCCTCAGATCTTTTTCATATTCAAAAGTGTTCACACATCCGTTGGTGTAGAACTGGTTCAAGTTTATTGGTCGATATTCTTTGCCGTTTATTAATTCTTTTGAAGGTTTGGCTCACTTTAGGTTTATCATAGTCTTTTATGTGTTCAATTTTTGAAGTTCTAATCGTTTAAATCTTGACGTTTTTTAAATAGTTGTTTGTATCTTCCTAGTATATACATTCTTTTAAAGTATTCCATTTATATATATATCATATCATTTCGGATTGAAGTATATCTCTTATTTATTCAGCTTAACTATTGCCGTTCCAAATTCTTCAAGGTATTATTTTCTCTACACATTATACACTCATGTTATAGAAGTCTCCCTTTGCGCGTAGAGCGTAAATAACATATGTATGTAGAATGGAAACATCCTTCGCGAGACAAGTTCTCTCTTTATATTTTATTTGCTTATTTGGAGGAAAAACATTTGGCGAAATTTTTATTTACAATAACAATAAACGAAGCATTAACCCAAATACGTTTATATTAGTATTTACCACACATGAAAATCATTATTATCATAAGCATGCCCGGCAAAATGCTTAGCAGCATTTTGTCCGTCTTTACGTTCCGAGTTCAAATTCTGCCGAGGTTGACTTTGCTTTTCATCATTTCAATGTCAATGAATTAAATACCAGTTGAGCACTGGGGGTCGATGTAATCGATTTACCTTCCCCCACCCCCAAGTTGCTGGCCTTGAATCAAAAATCGAAACGATAATTATTATCATTGAATGAGAGAGCAGTACACGCCATCAAAGTGACGCTGGGGTGCAAATGTATGAAGCCCAATTGATCCCTCAAAAGGCCCTTGGATAAGGGTTCTTAAAGGATGATGAACAAAACACCCTTGTTTCCTGGGGTGAATTATTCAAACCTCAAAGAATCCCTCTCAACACATTGCAATGATGCTATCCCACAATTCCTGCTCGTAATCACAACGGCACATATGATCAGTCACTAAGGGACATGCTCAACTGGTTATGGTCAAGGAACTGACAGGCAAATCTGTAGTATTGAGCTGTATCCCATCCTTCACACCAAGGCAAAAACATGTACATGTTAACACTTCTAATCAGTTAAGATCAGAAATCATGAGAGACACTGCCTGGTATTGCATCTAGGCATTTATTACTATTATTATTATTATGAAAGACTCTCGGATAGTTCTTAATTACCGGTTGTTCTTTACTTGAAAGCAGTCAACAACAACAAATCACCAAAGGTTTCAAGTAGTGCCTTCTTCTCCTCTGACTCAAAGAGACAACAATCTCCTTAAAATGCGAGCTGTACTCAACAATGCTGTCTTCCGCATCGCCTCGGGTCTGACAGCAGCTTCAATATTCTTAATATGTTTATCAAAGCCCTTGGAAACTGCTCCTAATGCTCCAATTACCAACAGTATCCCCATTACTTTCCTCATGCCTCATAACTTTCCTATCTCATCCTGCAGTGGCTGGTATTTCTCAATCTTTTCTGTTTCCTTACATTCTGTTTCCTTACATTCCACCCTCGAATCACCTGGTATTGTAACATCTATTATCTTTACTTCTTTTTCAGCTTTATGGATGAGCACGATATCTGGTCGTTTCGCCTCTATGACTTGGACGCACTATATGTTAAAATACCAGAGTATTTTGTAATGTTCGTTTTCCATTACTCCCTCTGGCTTGTGTTCATACCGTTGTTCGGCTCTCTCGAGGTTTGCTTTACCGCACAACAGCCAGTGGACATATCTGGCCACATTGTCGTGTCTCCTTTTATATTCGCATTGTGCGAGCTTACAGCATTCACTAAAAATATGGTTTATACTTTCTCCCTTCTCAGCACACATCCTACACTGTGGCAATTCAGTGCTTTTATCAATGTAATATTCGGAGTAGTTTGTTCTGAGAGCTTGTTCTTGAGCGCTGCACACTAATGCCTCAGTGAGCCCTTTAAAGTCCCCTTTCTGCAGCCATTGCCTGGTTCTGTTCCAATCACTCTCATCTTTATTGTTCAAGAACTGACTGTGCATTTTCTTGTCCTGCCAAATTTTCTTCATCTGCTCTCTCTTGTCTTTCTTAAATTGTGTTGGATCTACAGCTTCATTCTCTTTTAAGGTTCCCTGCATTTTCACTGCTCCAATCATTTCTTCTTCACTCCCCTTGACATACCAAGCCAGGCTATTCTCCTCTTCCCTTACACAACTTTCACAACACACTAATCCCCCTCCTCCTTCCTTCTTCTTTACATACAATCTTGACACGTCACTCTTGGGTGTAGTTCCTTGTTCCTTGTCATTAATTTATGTGTTCTCCAGTGTATCTTTTGCAATTCATTCTTCTTCCAAGATACTATTTCTGCCCCATATTTCATCAAAGCCACAGCCAGGTGTTAATTGCTCTAATCTTATAGCGCCCATTTAGATTCGACTGGAGCACAAGCCAAGTTTTCAAATACTCTTTCCTGTACACTTCTTTCATTTCATTTTATCTCTTTCAATGATACCCAGGTACTTATATCCTTCCTCTTCGACTTCCTTTGTAGTTTCACCACTCACCAGCTTGATATCACGGCTTTTATTGATTTTCCCCCTTTTGAGAATCATTACACCACGTTTTTCGATCCCAAATTCCATGCCAATATCTTTGCTAATCTTCTGCACAGTTGCTATCAAACTCTTAATTTCTTTCTCAGTCTTAGCGAATAACTTTAGGTCATCCATAAACCACAGGTTGTTTACTTTCACCCTGCCTAGCATGTATCATACACGCATCTTTCTTAAAACACTCGTTAGGGGCAGTATGCAGACAACGAATAGAAGAGGTGACAGAATGTCTCCTTGAAAGATGCCTCTTTTGATATTTACCTCTTCCAGCTTATCATCATCATCATCATCATTATTATTATTATTATTATTATTATTATTATTATTATTATTATTATTATTATTATTAGTCAAAACGAAGAGTGCGATTTTAGATGTTTTATTTTTTGAACAACATTTCGACAGAACGTCTGTCTTTCTCAAGTTCAAACCAAAAGGTGATTGAAAATTCAAAATTTCAGAAACCAAACGTAAACTATGAACGTGAGTAACCAGCGTCCATACGTTGATAGAATGACATCATCAGTTTTTGTCAGTTTTTTAATAAGCAGAAAGAAAGAAAGAAAAAGGAAGATGACAGAAAAAGAAAAGAAAAAGAAAGAAGAATATTCAATCAAACACTTTTGTATAAATTTGATGATATTCTCCTGTCATCTTATTCATTCCTCCAGGGCGTGATGTCAATAACCCGCAAATATATTTCTCCTCATACATTCTGAGAAGTGAAAGTGGGGTACATTCAGGATATTTTTTGAGAATGTGCACTTTCAAATCTTCTTCAAAATTGCAGCCGCTTGAAACGAAATGTTCAGCAAGTTCTGTTGAACTACTGTTCTTGTGCCTGACATCGAATCTGTGCCCATTAAACCTTTTGTTTAATTGTTCCGTTGTACAACCAACATAAATCAAGTTATGTTTCGTGCATTCTGTACCGTACGCTAAATGGAATCTTTGCAGGTTCCCCCTTCTGTATAAATCATAACATTTCTATCATGATTTTTGATGGTATTCACTTTACTCATGTTGTTGCACAATGAACAGGGCTTACCTCTCTTGCGGTTGTTTTTTAAGGTACAGCGTGTAAATACTCCAACGTTCGTTTTCTTGGAATCAGAAATAGAGGTCAATAATTCTTTTATGTTCTTATTCCGTTGAAAGGCTACAATGGGCGGCTGAGGAAATATCTGTTTGAAACTGGGATATTTTTTCGCCACATGTTGGTAACTTTCATGCAACACTTTTGAAATGCCAGCGAAACGTCGGTGCCAGTTAATCACTAAAGGAATTCTGTAATCTGTTGTATTTTGTTTGCTAAGATTAGGCGTGTAGGTTTGACTATCTTTGCTAATCTTTGCTATTTCCTTTAAACGTGATTCACTATAACCTCGTTTGACATAATGACATACAAAAGCATTTGCATGTTTCCAGTAATCCCCTATGTCAGTGCAAATCCGTTTTATCCTCAAAAATTGGGATTTCGGATTTGACCGAATAAGATGATGTGGATGATCTGAGCGGCGGTGGAGATATATGTGGGATGATGTTGGCTTGCAAAATAACTCTGTCACTATTCTGCCTCCAGAAAACTTGACTTTTGTGTCCAAAAATTCAACGCTAGTTTTTGAAAAACTAGACGTAAATTTTATGTTGGACTTAAAGCCATAGTTTCTAGTAAAACAATCACAGAAATGCAAGAAGTCCATTAAACTATCCTGTGATCCTTCCCAGACAAAAAATACGTCGTCAATGAACCGTAACCAGAGTATT
>NC_068983.1:56237226-56238569 GCF_001194135.2 Octopus bimaculoides
ATCAACGTATGGACGCTGGTTACTCACGTTCATAGTTTACGTTTGGTTTCTGAAATTTTGAATTTTCAATCACCTTTTGGTTTGAACTTGAGAAAGACAGACGTTCTGTCGAAATATTGTTCAAAAAATAAAACATCTAAAATCGCGCTCTTCGTTTTGGCTATTTACCTTCGTGAAGAGTTACGTCAATCCTTTTTTAAAAAATATTATTATTATTGTTATTTTATTATTATTATTGTTATGAGAGAGCAGTGCATGCCATCAAAGTGACACTGGGGTAAAATATACGAAGCCCATAGATTGATAGATAGGTAGATAGATAGAGAGATAGATAAATAGATGGACAGGTTCAAACATTCAGAAAGACGGAATACTATTTCACTATCTCAATTTTGTCTAAGTATAAATGTCGTTAAAATAAGTAATTGTAAGCGTGATCGTTCAAGCAAAACTCAATCCCCACTATATTTGTGATTGTAAAATGTGACAACTTTGTCTCTCGGAGAAGCGTTACATTCTGTTCGAACCTTTGGCAATGTTGAATATATTATAGGAATTAGTAAATCTCTGCATATACAGCAACCAGTATTTATAGAAAAAAATGAAACCAGTAAATGAGTAACATATTTAGTCTTATACTCAATGGATCTGTCATACCTTGAAAATGCCGTATTGAAAACGATCTTCTTCATTAATACTAAACCTGTTAAACTAAAGTCGGTGTATCTGTTACGCGCTCTGCGTGCTGTGGTGAATAGATGAATATATAATATTTTCTAACGTTTATTTCTGTAATATATTAAAATGTTCATGTACTGTGTAAGTATTTCCATGTGTTTATGATTTTCCTCTTCCCATGTACCATACCTTATCATAAACGTTTGAACAAACGGCAGAATTCTGATTTAGGAAGCTTTAGCATCCAGCAAAAGGATACAGATATATAATTTATACTAGTAATACATTTTTTATACCTAGTCTGTAGTTAATAAATATATGTCTTGCTCTCTCTCTCTCTCTCTCTCTACCCCCTCTCTCTCTATACATACATACATACATGTGCATCGTTGGCGATTTTCTTTCTCTGTCTTCCCTTCTTTGGACTTTTCCTATATTTCTGACGAAGTGCTCCGCTCGATACGTGAAATCCTCTTTCTTTTCTTTCCTTTCCTGAGCATCCAATAACACTGTGCTTATTCCACGTCCTCGCGCTGTTGATTTTTCGTGTTTTTTCTTGCTTGTTCATGTTTGAATCGTATATATATATATATGTAGATTCATTTGAAGTGTGAATGCCTCTTTACTTTCGGATTTGAGAGCCGAAAGTAAATTTTTATTGAGTC
>NC_068983.1:56239100-56243237 GCF_001194135.2 Octopus bimaculoides
TACATATACCAATATGGCTATATACATACACATAAACACCTCCCTCTTCCGACATCTACCTACATACACGAACACAATTATATATATGGATTTATTTCTGTGTGAGAATAGCATTAGAATAATTCTTGCATCGAAATAAGAACAAAGACAACAAGAACAAGAACAACAACAATAACAACAAAAAACCCCAAAAATAATAAAGAAAATTTTGAGGTAATTCTGTACATTTTGAATTATGCAATTTATTTTACTCCTTCACCCGTAAAATACATTTTATATGAGTTTTCTTTAACAATGCCAAATAGCACTCACGCTTTTAAGGATGAAAAATAAAGTTAATATTCATACCGAAGGCAGAGCAGTTCATAAATATGATTAACAATTTTAGCTTAAAAATATAGTCAATAAAATACTATAGCAGCTTCACGCATCATTGAAGCTGCAAGTATCGAAAAATGAGGTTAAACTAATTACCGCCACCGTTTCCTAACTGAATGGACAAAAAGCTGTGTTTCCGGTTTTTATGTAGACAAACACTATGAAATTTTATTTTGATTTCTTTTTTATGTTCTATGCGTGTTTAGTATTTATTGAAATTGTTTATTGTATTATATTTCATCATCACATTATTTTTATTTTCAATAGTAATATTTCAGCAGAATATGCACAATGCAGCATTTTCTTTTGTTGTTAGTGTTGCTGTTAATACTATTATTGTTGTTATGTTCGTTCGTTCGTTCGTTCGTTCTTTTCCCGTGCAGTCATGTGTTAAAAGTCACTTTATTCATTTTGGTGAGTAAATATGGATAACTACGGTGAGTTAATGTTTCATTTAATTTTGGACAGATGAGTAAGCATTAAACTGCTTTTCAAACAAAGGATGAAGTAAAAGTGTAACAAAATCAAGCTAAATTGCTCGGAAAGAGGTAAATAAATAAACATAAAATATCAGATATAAATAAAATCAACTATAAAACTAATAATTGGCAGTGAATATATATATTTTTATATATTTATCCAGAAATCACCAACCTCCACTTCGCCCATGCCGAGCTGAAAGATTTCATTGTAACCGAAAACAAGAAGCATGCAAAAATCTCTACAATCTTTATCCGTGTGTGTGTGTGTGTGTGTGTGTGTGTGTGTGTGTGTGTGTGTGTGTGTGTGTGTGTGTGTGTGTGTGTGTGCGTGTGTATGCGTGTGTGTGTGTGTGCGTGTGTGCGTACGTGCATGTGCATGTGTGTTTGCGTATTTGCATATACATATATTCTTATTTACATATACACTCGTATCTATCTATCTATCTATCTATCTATCTATCTATCTATCTATCTGTCTGTCTGTCTGTCTGTCTGTCTGTCTGTCTGTCTAATTTAACGAGTTGTATCTATTTATCTCCAGATGAGACACATCTGCACCGCCGGATGCTCCTGAACTAGTTGTTAAGTGTCGCACCTGTGAGGGATCGATGCTAGATGTTTTGAAACAATTGTCGTGGTTAATAACAATTCCCGTTTACTTTGATAAGGTTTCGGCCAGTATTGGCCCAGGCCATGTCTAACTTAATAGCACCACCTGACGAAGTTATTCAAATCAGGAATCAGACAACATGGCTCACTCCAGTAGAGAGTTATTGTTTACGGAGACATCCGGGTGTAGAAGGTTTATCCTGGATTTTTTGAACGAATTTATCCAAAAACTTCTTGAACTTTATGGGGTCGGTTTCTGCTTTAACGTGTTTTGGTGTAATGTTAAAGAGAGCGGGGCCAATTTGGGTGAAATAATTGTGCCATATTGTTGTTATATGATGCAAGTATGATTTATGTTGTGGGCAGAAAGCACGGAACCTAAGTCTTGGGTGTGTCTTAAAGGTGATGCCAACATCATTTGGGCAATGCTGATGGATATTTTACACATCAGGCAGATGATGTAGCGCTCACAGCGGTGTTGGAGAGAATAAAATCATCTATCTTCTTCTAATTGACTTTTGAGGTGCTTCAACTTTCATGATACTTTGTTTCGTGTGGGGAGACCACAGTGGACAACAGTATTCAAGGTGGGCAAATGTGGAGAAGAGAAGGATAATGGTTTGGATATCTCTCGACTGGAAGGGTCTGAGAATCCAGGATCACATACTGCAGGCCATGTCAACTTAGCTATTTATATGAGCTTTTCCCAGTATCCACACTCGTATCAGCGACAATCACCTTTACACAGTTCCATAAATTGTATTCATTTAAAACAGCTGTTATTCCTTTCACAACATTATCAGCTTTTCCTTTTGGTATCTGGAGTGCTTCTAACTTAACTTCTCTCTGTTTATTCATTACAACTAGCACTTGGTATTCTTGGTCATCAATACGTTTACCATCAAAATGCAAGACCAGTTTTCTAAATATAGTGTTTTCTTCATTTTCTTTTAAAGTTTTACAGCTTCTTTGATAGTTGATCTGTAAATACCAGATTGAGAATGAGATTCGACATTGATTCCATCTTGAGATAATTGTCGACAATCTGTTGTTGCTTTTTAAGTTGATAGCTTGGAAGATATTACTAACTTGATTGCAGTTCTAGTTTTGCTATACTTCCTCCTTGTTTGTGTGGATTCTTCATCTGATTTTTCAGACTCTTGATATTCATTTTCACTCCTTCAGATGATGACGATGACACTGGAGTTGCCCTGGCTGAAGTTGAAATTAAGGACGCTTTTGTTCTTTTGGATGAAGGATAGTTTTGGAACTGGCTGCCTTTCCATTTCCATACCCAGCCTGTCCCTTGCTTTCAATTTGAAGATAATATAACCCTCCATCATCTCTTCACAGCCATTCACCGTTTTCCTTTGTGATGTCAAAATTACCTTTCAATGAATCGTATTTTCCTAGTTTTACACATTTATCGTAGGTATTCAGCACTGTTTCTTCTTTTGCTTGAACATTTTGAATTGATAAAAATGGGAAATTTAATTTCTGTTGCCATAAAAATGTTTCTTCTTTCGAAATTCTCTTTCTTCGTTTTTTTCCTTCCTTTGATGATACTTCCAAGGAACAGGTAGCGATTGGCAATTTGAAGTTTCATTGGTATCCTGCAGTTGTTTCCCAAAGAATGCTCTTCTAGAGGAACAAGTCTTCTTTTCCTATGTGAGTTTTGAAATTGCACGAGATTCTTCGTCCATATTGATTTGTTTCGTTGAGTGACACAAGCATTTCTCTTATGAGACATTTTAGATACTCTAGTTGGATAAGCCTAATATTCTGAAAAAAAAAAAAAACAGTTAATATAGTCAGAGTTTTTAGCGTCACAGAAATAAAAAGGTGAGGAAGAGGATATTTCCAAAAATAGGGCCGAAGTCAGAACAAATTAGAAACTTTGTAACTCTTAAACTACTTAAACTTGAAAGCTGAAAATTGAGATATATTGTTTCAGCATTGGATTAATGGTAAAAGCTTTTGGTAAAAACTTGAGTAGACATTATGAACCCAACTAGAATTTTGCATGATTTGGGTCAAAAATGGTGTTAGATTTCTTCAGTTGAGGGTGATGTTTTCTAAAAAAAAACTTAAAATAAAGGTTATTTTCCGTACTTGTATAAAATTGCTCATTTACTTTTGATACAGGAAATTGTTTACTTTCAAAACAATCAAAATGTCATAACCCTAATATATACATATATATACCTAATATATACATATATATATACCTAATATATACATAACCTTAATATATACATACGTATGTATGTATATTTATATTATGTTTAAATATCTCTTTCAGTATATATGCATAAACTATTTCTGTAACTTATGACTTTGAATACACACACACACACACACACACACACACACACACACACACACACACACACACACACACACACACCCACACACACACAGAGACACACACACACATCTATTTACATGTACAACGTATGTATATGACTGATGTATATGATAAATGCCTGTCCTATCTATCCATCCATTTATCTATCTATCTATCTATCTATCTATCTATCTATCTATCTATCTATCTATCTATCTATCTATCTAAACAACTGCTATCGCGTGTGGGACGAGTCGGTCTATCAGCCGAGTCTGTCGTGAATATTGTCGCGCCTCCTTCCTTTAAACGGGAAGGAAGAGC
>NC_068983.1:56243882-56244783 GCF_001194135.2 Octopus bimaculoides
CCAAAAAGAAAAGCTCTACATTGTATTTGTCCCATCTTCGTTGAGCCCTGTGTGGCTAATAAAAGAAATGTATCTATCTATCTATCTATCTATCTATTTATCTATCTATCTATCTATCTACCTACTTACCTACCTAGCTACCTCTCAGCCTGTCTATCTACCTACCTACCTACCTACGTACCTACCTCCCTCCCTACCTGCCTACCTACCTACCTACCTACCTACCTACCTACCTATCTACATAATTACCTACCTACTTCCCTGCCGCTCTGTCTCTCTCTCCGGCTGTCTGTCTATCTACCTACCAATCTATCTATTTATCTATCTATCTATGTGTGTATGTATAAATTGATATGCGTGTAAATATGCCCATAAGCATATATCTAAATATTTAGATACATGCGTTTTTTGTTCGCTATTAATTTATAATCGAAAGCAATTCTCCTGGTGTGATCTAGCCAGGACAGTATGATGCCATGCATATTCTATTTCCATGTATTTGCACGTTTAAGCATAACATATTCTATTTATGTTCTTTCCATCGAGCTTTTCAATATCTGTCCTTGCAATCGAGAATTTGATACAGACAAAATGAAATAGCTGGAGATTTTAATATATTTTGCGGTAAAATTTTGGAAATCGGTGTCAAAGTTTTCAACAGATATTAACATTCAAAATAGATGCATAGAGACATGCATACATTCGTAAACACAAATATAACTTCCTGGCTGATATTTGTTTAGATTGATTGCCATCAGAGAGTCAAGGACGCCATTTTATATTTCGAACATATGAGAAGAGTAAAACGGTTGAGTGATATTAATGAAAGGAATTTACTACGCAAAGAATATATATGTATATATGTATATGTTTGTATGCATGTGTATATATATATATATAT
>NC_068983.1:56245549-56266041 GCF_001194135.2 Octopus bimaculoides
ATATATATATATATATATATATATATATATATATATATACATGTATATATATACTGATCTTGGTGTGTTTATGTCCCCGTAACATAGCGGTTCGGCAATAGAAACCGATAGAATAAGCAAAAATGAGTAGTACTTGTAATTCACAAGGGTCAGCCTTGTCACACTCTGCGTCACGCTGAATCTCCCTGAGAACTACGTTACGGGTATGCGTATCTGTGGAGTGCTCAGCCACTTGTACGTTAATTTCACGAGCAAGCTGTTCCATTGATCGTATCAGCTGGACCCTCGTCGCCGTAACCGACGGCGTGCTCCTTTTTTGTGTAGGTGCAATGACCCAGTGAGACTCGCTGTCGTAGGATCGCGGTTTCGATTCCCAGACTGGGTTTTGTGAGTGTTTATTCAGCGAAAACACTTGAAGCTCCTCTAGGTTCCGGCATGGGGTGTTGGCGAACCCTGCTGTACTCTTTCATCATAACTTTCTCTCACTTTTTCTTCCTGTTTCCGTTGTGCCAGTATTTCCAAGGGCCAACTTTGTCATACTCCGTCTCACGCTGAATCTACGTTAAGGGTACACGTGTCAGTGGAGTGCTCAGCCACTTACACGTTAATTTCACGAGCAGGCTATTTTGTTGATCGGTTGAACTGGAATCCGCGTCGTCGTAACCGACGGAGTGCCATTGTTTCTGAAGTTTAAATCAGTTTTACTTCTTTTCAAATATTTAACGATGGAGTGTCACGTAATGCGTGGGGGAGAAGAAACGAATTTATCTGACAAGCAAATATATTCAGCCTGAAAACAGCAAACTCAATTATATCAGATAAAACAATTTTAAGGATTTATTTTTTTATTAAGTTTTTCACAAGCGTTGCGGGTGTAGGCGCAGACATAGGTGTATGGTAAGAAATTCACTTCTTAACCACATGGCTTCGGGTTCAGTTCAACTGCGGGGCGTCTTGGGTGTCTTCTACTATAGCCTCGGGCCGACCAAAGCCGTGTGAGTGGATTTGGTAGACGGAAACTGAAAGAAGCTCGTCATCTATCTATCTATCTATTTATCTATCTATCTATTTATCTATCTCTCTCCCTATATATATAGGTATAAACCGTAAATCCGATCCGGGGTTGGCTGAGGTGTGGCGTGTCTGTGTTTGTCTCACGACCAGTACTCAACAATCAAGGTTGGTGTTTCTACGCCCCCGTAACTTAGTGGATCGGCCAAAGAGACCGATAGAATAAGAACCAGACTATAAAAAAAAAACAAATACTGAGATCGATTTGTCCGACTAAATTCGTCAAGGTCATGCCCTAGCATGGCCGCACTCTGATAAGTGAAGCAAGTAAAAAATAAAAGATTGTTCGGATTGCCGTCTGAAAATAGAGAGGAAAAAATATTTTCAAGGAAGCCAGGGTTGAAGGAAGCGCGGGAATGTAATGTAATTTTGAAATTCAAACAGATGGCTTTCAGTTGTACTTTGAATTGCATTCGTTATCCGAACCAGCAGTTCATTTTTACGAAATATACGTAAATACACAGTTCTTGCGTCTTCCCATAAAATGAAATTATAATAATAAATTTATGAACAATTTTCCTAATTGTTTTGATTGGCAGTGATAAAATAGATGCATCGCTCTTCTAAATGTTATTTACGATTGAATTCTGTTGTGCTACGCAATAAAATAAATGCGCCATTTTTAAAGCCTAGCCAGGCTCATGGGCCCGGTTTGCTGGTTTCAATGGCGTATGTGTTCCCCAGCGGGACGGGACGCCAGTCCATCGCAGCGTTACTCATTTTTGCCAGCTGAGTGGACTGGAGCAACGTGAAATGAAGTGTTTTACTCAAGAACACAACGCGTCACCAGGTCCAGGAATCGAAACGACACCCTAACCACTAAGCCAAGCGCCTCCACGAGCTATGCAACATTTGAAAATATATGTATAGATAGAGTAAGATGTAACCATCTTGTCATCATATACGCTATCGTTAAGGCGGCGAAATGGCAAGATCGTCACTACGCCAGTTAAAATACTTAGTGGCATATCTTCTGTCTATCAACGTCCTGAGTTCAAATTCCGCGAGGTCAGTTTTACTTTTTATCTTTTCAGGGTCGATAAAATAAAATACCAGTTGGCCACTGGGTTCGATATAATCGACTAGCCTACTCCCCTTCAACATTTCAAGCCTTGTACTTATAGTAGAAAGAATTATATATGACAACTTTAAGGTGGTGAGCTAGCAGAATGGTTACTGTGCCGGATAAAATGCTTAACTGTATTTCTTCTGGCTTTTAACGTTCTGAATCAAATGCGGCCCCACGATGGACTTTGCGTTTCTTCCTTCCGGGAGGGATAAAATAAAGTACCAGTTCAGAATAGCGGTCAATGTAATCGACTTCCCTGTCTCCTCAGAATTGTTCGACTTGTACCAAAATTAGAGAGAAATTATATACATCTTCATAGACAGACAATGAGGGATTCGCCGAATTAGTTCCAAAGCTGTGCTGAGGGTTTCATTAGCAACTAAATACCATCTTTAGTTGTGGTTATATTTGCCTTTACATACAGTGTTGGTTTAAAAAAGAAACAACAAAAAAACTAAAGATATATTTTGTTGTATAGTAGAGTAGTGAAACAAAACACTGTTAATGCACCAGTAATTTATTTTATCAGTTATAAGACTAAAATTATGTGTGAAAGGGAAAGAGGGCCGAGAGATAAACAGAGTTACACATAAAGATAACAAGGTATACAGTTCTAACTTGTAATCTAATTTTCTTCACGTTTATCCCCATCTCGATATCAAACTTAATTTGCGCCTTTTTTCCTCTCCTATATTTATCTGTTGGCGCTGTCTTTATTTTTTGTGTAAATATAATTTGACCTTTCCTTGAGTGTCTGTAACTATGAAGCTTAACAGTCTTTTTTTACTTCGTCTCATTTGTCATTCTCTCTCTCTCTCTCTCTCTCTCTCTCTCTCTCTCTCTCTCTCTGTTCTAACTTCTACCTCTGCTTACTCAATCACTGCTGTGCTCTCTATTTTTCTCTAATATCACAGGAAAACAACAAACATTTTAAACGTAATCTACTCGAAACGAACAATTTGTTAGCAAGGACCCCCATATAATTGTCTAGCTGTTTCTTAAACAGATCACAGTGTAACTTAATCAACGCTGAAAGTAATTTTACAAAGCCATACTTTTTGATTATTATAAGTATAGACATTATTGGCGTGTATTGTAGCGATTAGTGAGCCAGTAGATGGCGGAGAAGAGTTGAAAATAATAACAAAACGCTTAAATAGTCTTTGAACGTCTAGACGAATCTAAATAGCGTTAGGCATGATCTCTGAACCTAAGTAGTCGGTAGTTCATAGCCTGTGACACTTCGTTCTCTGCTACAGTGGCCGGCAGTTTGAGTATTGCTCAAAGGTGGGGGAATGGCAATGACAGTAAAATTCCAGACAATTTTGTTTCATTCTCCTATCTTCTGTGCAGTAACATTTGAACACAAAATCAAATTTTCCCTCCATCTTTCTGAAGTTAATAACGTTAACTTTCATTGCTCTGGGAGATCACACATGGTTTATTGCATAGTATAATGGACAAGGCTGGCTGTTCGTCCCCTGTCACTATCATTTCTAATACTTTGTGTCTCAGATGGCCCTGACCACTCACTGAATAGGAATAATATGCTGTTGTTATTATTGTTTACATTTGCGGCACAATAAAATTAACAAGTGTTTCATTAGTTTCCTCTACTGAGTTCAATGGCGAAGCCAACACAGAAACTGGATTCCGTTTCAGCTACAGGTCAGGTGGGCTTGTAATCATTTGATCAATAAATAATTTGATCAGCTAACAACAAAAGTACCGACAAAAGAAAGAAGCTAAGAGGCGATTTATTCCATTTTAGTCTTTCTTTAACAAATATTCAACCATGAATCAATGCTAGAAATAATGAAAATTTACTCACGTAAATCGTCAAGTTGAGATATTATCAAAAACTTCCCTCGTTTATTAATAACTATAAAGATATTACTATTCGTCTCAAGACTTAGAATTCTTTTTCTTGGTCATGTAGACATGAACGTGTAGGTTTTGTAATCCTTTTGATTTTTGCTGGCTCTTCAGAACAGACCGCGGTTGATGTTATTGAAGTTCAACTTCGTTTATTTTTTTATGGTGAAGTTTGTAGAAGGAAAGGCGAACACGGATGAAGTATCAGTAATCTGCATGTCTATGAACTAAGAATAGATCTGGAAAAACGTATTTGATATGAATTTTGGCTGGCGAATAACAACATCGATAGGAAGAAGAGTGACTAATGTATCAGGTGGAATTGGATGATGTCTTTTTTTTTGTTGAAATATCAGTTCTAACATTTCAACACACACCAAAGAGAGGAAAGAGTGAGTCTTTAGACCAGTGATTGTAATATGATGATAAAGGTTAGGGCAGCGAACTGGTCGATAAAATAAGTCCTGTTGAGCACTTGGGTATATGTAATCTACTTACCCATTGTCCCCGAAATCGATAGTCTTATGCCAAAATTTGAAACCAGTATTTTGTCTGATTCTGCGGCGGCGAGCCGGCAGAATCATTAGCACGCTGGACGAGATGCTTAGCTGTATTTCGCCGGTCGCCGCGTTCTGAGTTCAAATTCCGCCGAATTCTTATGTCATTCTTGTGAAGGCGCGTGGGTTAGTGGTTAGTTTATTCGGCTCACAATCGTAAGTCGTGAGTTCGATTCCGGGCAGCGCCGTATGTCTTTGAGCACTTGCTTTATTTTACGTTGCTCCAGTCCACTCAGCAGGCAAAAATGCTTTGTTCTTGTGGTGATTCAAAGGGCCAGCCTTGTTCCATTTTGTGTCACGCTGAATCTTCCTGAGAACTACGTTAAAGACACACCTGTCTGTGGAGTACTCAGTCACTTGCACGTTGATTCCACGAGAAGTTTGTTCCATTGATCGGATCAACTGGAAGACTCATCGTCGTAACTGACGCAGTGCCATTTTGATTTTCTATAACTTATATCCTGCAATCTAGTTCATTCAGTAATTTATTCACCAAAACAAACCGATCTTCAATTATACATGATGCTGGAAAACACAATTATTTTGTTCTCATTTCGTTCCATAACATTGGTTAGTGTTTTAGAGTCTTTTAACGACTCTAATTCCAGTCTTTCTTTATTTTATACATCACTGGTTCGTAACAATTTTCCTGAGGTAGCTTCCTTTTGTCCAATATATTTTTAGACGGCAACTGTCACAAAAAATTAATTAAAGAAATTCTTTCAAACACTTTTATTTAATATCCTTGGGATTGATGCTTTTACTGCTAAATATAGATTCTTCGGTTCTATATCGTGAGTTTCATTGTTATGTCACTCGCTTTGTATAACGTCCAATTTCTTTATGTTGTGATAGTTTCGCCAAAATATACGCAGCTTCAGCGATGATGGCAAACGCAATTATTTTGTAGCAATTTCCACCCATAACATTGGTTATGGAGTTTTAGAGCGTTTTAATGGCCAAAATCAAGGCTTTCTTATTTCATCATATCTATATTTGGTGCTACGGCAATGAGCTGGCGGACTCGTTACAACGTCGGACAAAATGTTCAGCGGCGTTTCTTCCGGGTCTTTGCGCTCTGAGTTCAGTGTTTTAATGACCCAAATCCAGTCTTTCTTATTCTATCATATCTATATTTGGTGCCAAGCCAGTGAGCTGGAGGAATCATTAGACCGTCCGACAAAATGTCTAGCGACATTTCTTTCGGTCCTTTGCGCTCTGAGTCCAAATCCCGCCGAGGTCTCAAATTTGCTTTTCATCTCTACGGGGTCGATAAAATAATGTATCAGTCAAGTACAGGGGCCGATGTAATTGACCTGCCTCCTCCTGTGCAAAACTACTGGCTTTGGACCCTGAAGGGGAATGACGCTGGATTCGGGGTGGGGGATGTTGTGATCTCGGTTATTTATACATGAAAACTGGGTAACCAGCCTTATGAGCGCCAGAACTCAGGAAATTATAAAAAGAGATATTTTGTGCTATCGTAGTACCGTAATTCAATAAATTCTTTAATATTTATATTTTCACATCCGCCATCATCGCAACAAAATACGTTTATCGTGAATGGTTTTACTTCAAAGAAACACATAAGAATTTTTTTTTTTTTTGTTCTTACTCATTTTTAACGATAATAAGTATCCAGAATATATTTCAAGATCCATTTTGTCAAGTAAAAGAATTTTTTCGTCATCTCAAGCTTACTGTGAAATATTTCTAGAATTAAATTTGCTTGAAAAAATTTCTCCATTTTTTCTCCTTACCTAAATGCTTTCAATATTATTTTACAATCAATCAATGTAACGGATTTTCCTTGAATTTAAAATCATGCCTCATTAAACTTTCAAAATATCCAAGCTAAATAATATCAGCTATTTTGATATTTCTTTATTTTCTTTAGATATTCATACGCCTCCTACTTTCTAGAAAGTTTAACCAGCGTATCATAAAGATTTATAAATCTTAGTAAGTAGTTTCTCTTGGAGAGCCATCTGACTTTTAATCGTTTATTTATTTCAGTCATAGGAGCGCGGCCACGCCGAGGCACTATTTGAACCGGTTTAATCGAACAAATGGACTTCATTTCTGACATTTTTTAAAGTCTGATACTTATCTAATTGGTTGTTTGGCTGAACCACTAAGTTATGCGCCTCTAAATAAAACGACACCGGTTGCGACATAGTACGTTGACAAACACAAAAACACACATACACATACTTGCTCACGCACATACATGTATGTATGTACACACACACACATATACACACACATAAAAGGATTCCGGTCAGTTTCTGTTTTCTAAATAAATTCTTTCGCGAAGCATTGGTAATCTCGGGGTTAAAATAGAAAATACGTGCCCGAGGTGGCACACTGTTGAACTGAATCCAAAGTCACGACGTTGTGAAGGTGGCTCCTTAACTACATAACCATCTGACTTCTGTATATAGAAGAATTTTTTTATAATGTTTATTACAATCTGCACAAAACAAGAAGGTGACATTATTTATGTGATTCTCATTTATGCATTGATTTAATAACTTATGCTTTGAAACTAATATAGAAATGAACTGACGCTATTTGATTGCGTCTGTGAATAAAGCAATCCATTGCAATGATTCCAGAGTAAGTTTTATCAAATGTGCTACGTATGAAGCATTCACGTCTTCCGACATTTGTGGTAGCCCAATCAGGAGCAATAGATACGAAATGTTCTAATGCAGGTTTTGCTCAAACCAGAACCTTAAACCTTTGCCTGTCCAAAGCATTTTCATAAGTTTGTTATAAAGGTCCGCGGAGACGCAATGGCCCAGTGGTTAGGGCAGCGGAATCGCGGTCATAGGATCTCGGTTTCGATTCCCAGACCGGGCGTTGTGAGTGTTTATTGAGCGAAAACACCTAAAGCTCCACGAGGCTCCGGCAGTGGATGGTGGCAAACCCTGCTGTACTCTTTCACCACAGCTTTCTCTCACTCTTTCTTCCTGTTTCTGTTGTACCTGTATTTCAAAGGGCCAGCCTTGCCACACTGTGTCACGCTGAATATCCCCGAGAACTACGTTAAGGGTACACATGTCTCAACCATTTGCTCAGCCATTTGCACATTAATTTCACGAGCTGGCTGTTCCGTTGATCGGATCAACTAGAACCCTCGACGTCGTAAGCGATGGAGGGCCAACAATATAAAGGTCCATGCTCGTTGTCTGACCTTTAGCTCGCCCTTGTTTTATACGTTCTGTGTAATAAAACTTTCTTTCAAAAAGCCCAAAGTTACTATGGAGGTTTTAAAAAAGGGATATGTGTATCATATATGATGCACAGACGCTAGGGAAGTATATATGTGTATCACACGTGATACACAGGATAAGCAAAGGGTTAAAGCAATAAAAGCAAGATTTTCATATCGTGTCAGTATCTATAGAATAAAAAATATCGTC
This sequence comes from Octopus bimaculoides, assembly GCF_001194135.2. Taxonomy (NCBI): domain Eukaryota; kingdom Metazoa; phylum Mollusca; class Cephalopoda; order Octopoda; family Octopodidae; genus Octopus; species Octopus bimaculoides. The sequence continues at coordinate 56,253,550 of NC_068983.1, forward strand.
TTTCAATTTACAGTCATTATTTAAGTAACATACAAACGCCATGAGAAGATCGTTATCAACAACTGAGGGCTCATCAGCTTGCATTGAGGGAAAAGCGTTTTCAATCTTTCAACTAATTGCTCATCAATATTCAGAGATATTTCATCAATATCTCTTTGCATTGAATCTTTGCTTAAACGTTTCAAGTTATCTGAATGATCTTCATACTTCATATTTGAAATATTAGTTTCCAACATAGACCTTATAACCTTCTCAGTAATTTTATCACAGCCACTTTTTTCTTTATTTTGCAACGATTTTTGCATTCTCATATAACGCAACATTGCCTTCATGAAAATTGCTATCTCTTTATTTTATAAAATGTGTAAAATAGGTGGCATCTCAAATTGATTTCCAATTTCTTTTTAATAATTCAACGGTTTTATTAGCGTTTATCTGGATGCCTCCTTTTTAAATGATTAGAAATTCTTCGAGGGTTAAAGTTCCACCGGAAAGACTACTGTTACACAAAAGACATTTCTTCTATCGATTTGGTTTTCTACAAAACGATAAGATAAGTTTTCAACGCAGTATAAACGCCACATTTTTATACTCAGTTTTAGATTATTAAGGTATCTTGCACATTATGTGTTTATACTAAAACAAATGGAGACCATAAAGTATTAAGAATATATGAATTTATATAAAAGGTTACATGTATCATTATAATGCTGTGGAGGTGTTATATATATTAGAGCACCTCGTCGTTTACGACGACAAGGGTGCCAGCTGATACGGTCAACAGAACAATTTTCCTTGTGAAATTAACGTGGTTGAGCATTCCACAGACACGTGTGCCCTTAACGTAGTTCTCAAGGAGATTCAGCGTGACACAGAATGTGACAAGATTGGCCCTTTGAAATACAGGTACAACTCATTTTTGCCAGCTGAGTGGACTGGAGCAATGTGAAATGGAGTGTCTCGCTCAAGGACACAGCGCGTCGCCGGGAATTGAACTCACGACCTTAAGATCGTGAACTGAATGCCCTAACCACTAGGCCACGCACCTTCACAACTCCCCTAAATTACTCATTTTTTTATCGTTATGTTTAATGATTACAATTTTGTTGTGATGTCAAGTGATTGATTGCCGTTTCTGTGGAGGTGCAATGGCCTAGTGGTTAGGGCAGCGGACTCGCGGTCTTAGGATCGCAGTTTCGATTCCCAGACCGGACGTTGTGAGTGTTTATTGAGCGAAAACACCTAAAGCCCCACGAGGCTCCGACATGATGATAACACTGGTGAATAAGATTAACGAACTACATTCATGCATAGCATTTGCGCCTTTAGAAAGAGACTAAATACTCTGTCGGAAAACTCTGATGTAACACCGTTTGACTTCGCGCGTATCCAATGATGTTGACTAGTTTTTCTATTGTGGCAAATGCACATATTTAAAAAGCGGGACCTGGCCCTCATACGGTCTTTCCCCACTTTTATAACAATTCAGACACATGCACCGCTTGATTTAGAACAGTTTTATTATGAGTTGCATCCGATGGCAGGATGTTTGCTGAAAACAAAGCAAAACACGCAACAGAAAATGTTTTGTTGGTATAAAAAACATGGGTCAACAAGGGTGGTAAGCCTTCTTAACACCTGCTGCAAGAAGCTCGCATCGCTGGCACATCTGTATATGAAAGGGTATAGGGCCACGACCATGCGGAATTAACAGAACAACCAAGCGATGGCATTGATCGAAATCGAGTTGAAGCCATTTACAAATATATGTATATATCTGTGTGTGTGTGTGTGTGTGTGTGTGTATTTGCGAGTGTGTTGGAGTATTATTTACATACATAAAAGAAGAAATGAATATGTACAAGGGTCTTTTTATTTTACTTCTAAGCTTAACACGAAGCTCAATAGAAATCGTAATATGGTATTGCTAACGGTATTACAAAGGCAATACTTTCCTTTATAGAAGAACCGTGGTTTTTTACAATAATAGTTTGGTGTGCAATGCCTTGACATGCTTAATTATACATTCTGAAGATACTTGCCATAAAAATTCCTTCTGAAACACACTCGGCGAACTTTATTCAAAGAGAATAGGATTCTTCATTTCCAAGGAATCCTTCAAATGGTTAAAAAGAGATATTGTGTTAGGACATGAACGAAAAAACACCATCTATTTCAATGGATGCTGGATATTTACAATGGAGAACTGGTTTTATAAAAAAGACATAGGAAGCTTCAAAAGGAGCTTCTGAGGAGTGAAATGAGTTGGTTGATGTTTTATTGAAACTGCTGTTCAAAATATTGAAATCCAAGCAGAATAGATGAAACGAAAATAAAAGGCGAGCCTATGAACTCATATTGTAATTTAATAAACTCCAAATGAGTTTGAGGACAGATTCGGTAGAGTGATACGGAAAAATCGATTTTAGAATCTTTAGTTAAATTTTTGTCAATTCTGGCACCAAATTTCAAATCTTACCAAAGTTGATTGTGCCTTTCATCCGTTGGGGGTTCGAATCATAAATAACACTGAAGTACTGGAGGGGGATTTAATAATGAAGCATACCTATCCTAAAATCTGAGGGCTTCGTGACCGTAGCAAAATATTTACAGTCAAAATGGTTATTAAAATCATTATTAAGGCGGTGAGCTGACAGAATCTTTAGCACGCTGGACGAAATGCTTAGCGGCATTTTATCCTCCTCCTCCTCCTCCTCCTTTTCCTTCTTCTTTTCCTTCTTGAGTAAGAGAGTAGTGCATGCCACCAAAGTGACACTGAGGTAAAATATACGAAGCCTAACATACACAACATGACTACCCATCTGATAAGGGTACACCAAGCACATGCATCACAACCATATGTGCACAACATGATTATCTTATATCAAGATAAACAGCGCATGAACTTGCAGGTTGGGCCCAGTTAGAATTTTCTTCAGGTCGAGTAGCCCATCCCACTCAAAAGGTCCCTGAATAAGGTTTGTTTAAAGATGTTGGACGAAACAACCATGTTTCCAGATGTGAATTATCCAAACCCCAAAGAATTCCTTTCAACACTTGGTTATGGTGCACCCCGACTATTTCTGCTCGTGATCAGAGATGCACATATCGTCAGCCACTTAGAGACATACTCAACTGGTTAAAGTCAAACAACGGACAAGCAAATCTGTGGTATTGAGCAGAATATCTGCTGTAGCCCTGCTTTTATACCAAGTCAAAACAATGTACATGGTAACATCATTATTATTATTACTATTATTGTTGTTGTTGTTTATGTTGTTTGATGAAAGCACTCACCTTATTTTGCTGGGTATGATGGAAAGTGTCCACAGCCACCAGGCTAAGGTGACACTTGTTTACTGACCACGCTTCAAGTACCCTGGGAGATAACTCTCACAGTTCCAAGCATTGCTGATTTTTGCCGGTGTCCTACTTTTATATTTGTACCAATCTTTTTGAACCCCGTTGGTAGTTGAGTGCTGATACTTTCAAGCGCACTAATCACTATTGTTATCACGTCCACTCTCATCATTTCCCACAACCTGCGTATTTCCCACTTCAGTTAGTCATATTTGTTCAAATTTTCTTCTTTTTCTTCGATCCTATTGTTACTAGGAAATGCTACAAGGTGGTATCAAAAAATTCCCGGACTAGTTCTGTAGCGCGCCAACAAATGGCAGCACATGGTTGCGTGTGCAATGAGAGCTAGCAGTGACCTTCATAAGGCAGTGTGTTGACTAACATTGCTGGGTTTACTTCACAAGCTGTGAAATTTGTGTTTTTGTGATCACGTGTATGCTGTAGTCTGCGATTTTGTCACGGACAGATTGTTGGGACAAGAGCCAACGTGAAATGTTGCGTTAAACTTGAGAAGTTTGCTGTAGAGACATTGAGCATGCTTCGGCAAGCTTACGGAAATGAGGCAATGGGTCGAGCACAATACTTCGAGTAAAACGGGTGCTTCAAAAGCGGAAGAACGTCCCTCAAAGATGATGAGCAATCTGGAAGACCTGCCATGAGCATCACCCCTGGAAATGGGGTATTGTGCATCGAGAAATTGTTCCTCTGGGCCAGACGGTAATCGAAAGTTCTACTGCGATGTTTTGAAGCCTTTGAGAGAGGACATTCGGTGAAAGCGACCGGATCTGTGGAGCGCAAAGAATTCGGATTCTTAATGACGACAATTCCTCCTGTCACCAAACTTTCCTCACTCATGCGTTTCTTGCCAAAAGCAAATTGGCGTCACTTCCGCACTCGCCATATTCGCCAGATTTAGCCCCTGCAGACTTTTATTTCTTCTCCAAGATGAAAATGCAGCTCAAAGGTCAGCGCTTTAGCACCGTTGTCGTGATCCAGATCGTATTGCAGAAGATCCTCGACTCCCTTACGAAAATGACTTCCAGGCCGGATTCCAAAAGCACCAGAAACACTGAAACCGGGGTATTGCTGCGCAGGGTAACTATTTCGAAGGAGATGGTGTTAAAACGAAGGTGAATAAGTTATTTTAATTAAACATAACTAGTCCTAGAACATTTTGATACCGCCTCATATGTCGATTACCATGTATGCTTTTTTGTTTTTCTTTCTTTCTGTTCACCATATCAGGTTTCCGATATCTGATCAGGTGGTCACACTCAATCATTGTATCCCACAGAATTTTGCAATCTTCAGTCATAGTAAGTTCCTCTAAGATATGGTCATATTATGCCTTTGAAATTTCAAGGCCATGATTTCCACATACCTCACAACGTGTCATTCTTGTTATATGTTCATGTCTTTTGTATTCGCGTTGTGCCAATTTCAAGCAATCACTAACAATATGACATATTGTTTCATCCTTCTCACCACACATTCTACATTCCTTGCTCTCAGTTGTGCCAACAATTCTGCACGTATGTGTCTACATATATAATTAATTTTCTGTTCAGCATTAACTAATCTTCTCTTGACAAAGGAAGCCAGATTTTTTTTAAATCGTCATGTAATTGGTTTCCGGTTACATACCCGCGACCTTTTGCAGAAGTCATGAGAAAATCAGGATTATTATGATTACTACGTAACTCTGAGTTTCCTGAAACAGCTGTCGAGTTAGCAAATAATATATAATTTTTAATATATTTTGTTCTGTGTTTTTATGCCCCATGGAAATATATCTGTATCAAGTCTATTTGTGTTCATCACTAATGCTACACATACATACACAATCACACACTCAACCGCACACACAATTGCACACACACACACTCTCACACACACACACACACACACACACACACACACACACACACACACACACAGAGTCACATATGCAATCACAGACACAAACACATTATACATTATATATTTTATATTTTAAAACAAATCCACTAACTTTTGTCGGACTCAGTTTGAAGAGAATCTTATTACGCATATTTTTTCGAAATAAGTTGAATGTACGACGGATAATTGTTTGTTTCTACTGTTAAAACTGAATTGAATAGTTAAGATGATATACGAGTTCAATGAAAGTATTTTTTGCCCATCAAGAATGATGTTGCTTGAATAAACATAAGATTTCCAGGAAGAATAATTCTCGGGTATTGATACTGAAAATTCTTTGGTTGACCCAAATATCAATAGAAATATTTCTCTTGCTCCAAGGTGGAATGGTAATATAATGCAGGAACCATCATAGAGGATGTGTCACTCAGTTGCAAACACATGCAAATATACCTCTCCCCGCCACATACGCACTTACGCACGTATCCAAAGCATAATTATATACAAATATATAATTATGTATGCTTGCATATTATATTCATCCATATATATGTATGTATATATATATATATATATAATATTCATCCATATATATGTATATAAACATATATATATATATATATATATAGACATATATTTATATGCATATATATATATATATATATATATATATATATGTATATATATACATATATATACATACATACATATATATATATATATATATATATATATATTTATATGGATGTATGTGTGTATGTGTGCGCGTGAATGTACACATAACTACAAATATGTGTATGTATATATATATATGTATACATGCATATGTATATATGTTACATATGTTATATGACACATACATGCATACATATATATATATATATACATACATATATACACACACACTCACACATACATATATACACACACATATATATATTAATCAGCTACACACACACGTTCACGCGCACGCGCGAAACAGACTTTAAATTTCGGATACATGTGTCGACTGTAGGGATGTGTGGAGCAAGATTTGTGTCTCTGTAGATTTCTGCATTAGTTTATGAGCTCAGCATATTTCGGCACAAAGCATTAATATATTCGTTGCTTTTAAGTAAACCTGCAATATTGGAGAAATGTCCAATAAATAAATAGAACACAATACGAAATATAGATGCTATAGCTATCATTCAATATGCTTACGTAAGGCATTTCATAATTATTATCATTGAATATTCAGGTACGTTGTTATTTCTACCTTATTTCAGTTACAGAAATCACTAATATGCGTTTTTTGGTGTTTTTCAGTTCGGTGAAAGAAGCCCAGCTTTACATTCACGTTTATTGAACGCTCCTCCGATTCGTTTTGCATTTCATGATCTCTATTGTCCACTTGAAATATAACGCCATTTTCTTATCAACGTCAAGTCCACTGTGAATTGTATGAGGAAATATTACACATTCGTCCCTTACGTTAGCTCTGCCGCTTATATTTCGTTTAGCTGAGTTTATGATCCACTTTTGATGATGCTGGATCGTTAATGCTGAATCACAAAGTAATGAGCGTATCTCCATCTTTTCTAGAATATCTGAAATGTCATATTGATGTGTGTACATTGTGTTAATGTAACTCACAAATGGCAACAACTTTAGCGTATTGAATCCTGTGTTATGAGATCAATTCTTTTCATATTTTCTAATTACCACTCCTTATGAATAAAAATAACATATTTGAACGAAATATCAGTTAGTCTTTAGTTATGCTTCTTTGTGTTCTTAGTTCAAATCATCCTGAATATAATCTTGCTTTTCATTCTCCAGCTTTAGTAAAATAGCCATTAATAAATTAATAGATGTAACATTTCGGGTTATCAGTCTCTATATTTTTATTCTTTTATTCTTTTACGTGTTTCAGTCATGTGATTTCAGCCATGCTGGAGCACCGCATTAAGGATTTTCTAATCGAAGAAATCGATTCCAGGACTTATTCTTTGTAAACCTGGTACTTATTCTATCGGCCTCTTATGCCGAATCGCTAGTTTACGAGGACGTAAGCACACCAACATCGGTTGTGAAGTGATGGTAGAGGGACAAGCACAGACCTTGATTTTCCAGTACGTGTAGTTTAGCATATCTTAGAATATGGTGACGTAGTTATTCTCAGACATCTTCTTTGGGCAAATCGACCAGTCCCAGGCTCTGTTCAACCTGCAGATGTAATGTGTCTTACTTAAGATTGGGCAGCAATAGTTTATGTGGTGAAATGTGCCCTCCTCCACCTCCTCATATACTTCACTTAATATACTCTGTCTCATTCAATACTGTTTCTGTTCACGGTTGCAAATACTTTAATCACGTTCCGTGATCAAAAATCCCTCAATCCAAACAATTTGTCAACTAATAAGGTATTTTTTCCCCTTTTTCTACCTAATCTTTATTTTTAACATAATGGCCATGAAGTGGCTTTTCCTACCGCAGTTTTAACACAACATTCAGTCGCTAGCGTTTTCATAATTTCTGCCGTTGTTTTAGCCTTTGTCTTTACATCTATCTAATATTTCAGTCTATTAGTTTCGTTGAAAGCAGACGACAATGCTTTTTTTGCTTACGTTTTGTCGGTATTTGCATTAATCTAAAAATATTCTTAATAGATAATTGTTTGGTTGTACACTGAATATTAACAATTTTCTAGTTGCACACTCTTCTACCTCCGCTTATTCACTATAAATACAATCTTTCTCGGTCAGATTTCGGCAGATCTTTGCTAAATGCACCCAGTTTGTTTGCGCTTTTCTGTTTTGTCTTTTCAATTTATTTGATTCTTACTTAAAATATAACTATAATTATCACTATCATCATTTTATTGTTATCATTATCGTTATTGTCTTTATTGTTCTTATGTCATTGCACAGTTTGGATATAAAACACGTTTTCTTTTGTTTTTTGTTTAACATTAACTATCAAACTTTGACAAAAAGTGTTAGACAGAAACCACCTTTCTTAGAATATGAGCTCTTCCAAGGCGGGAATATCTTATGTCACTCGTAGAATAGAATGATAATTTCCTTTCCAGACTCTATAAGGAGTCGATCCGCGTATTTTCTGAAAAATAACCAAATTTATAAATAGTATCTTGAGAATGAGACGTGAGGTTTGTAAGAGAAAATGGGAGAAAGGGGGAAAAAGAATTGTGGACGTGACCTTTATTATTACAAGCAAGATCTTCACTCACCAAATAAAGTAGGGAAGATGTAATAACATTAAATAAATTGCATCGCCATCCTCTCTGCTAAGCAGACAGTAACAAAAACCATCAACAGCTGTAATAAATCTAGCAGAAATAGTGCAGTAACAACAACAAAAACATTATCAGAATCACCACCACCACCACCACCACCACCATGAACATAACCAATAACAGGAACAACGACAGCTGCTCTCTCCAATGTTATTATCATTACAAGTATTGGAATACATGCAAACAAAACTACAATATCAACTCTTGGATCAGTTATTAGACCAGGATTGCTGCCGTGAAAAATTGCAACACTTGCATAACCATCGGCCCTCACCATACATATACATAAGACAATACCTTGCTCTCAGTCATGGATCAATTATTCGCTTGAAAATGAAAAGACATTGAGCAAAAAATAAAAACTGCATTTTATTATCGGCGTAATTACTTTATCAATTGTTGAAAGCAAAAAATATTCACTGACTCCAATCTGCTAGATACGAGAGCAAAAGAATTAGAAAGCTTGACCACTCTACTCCCAGCACAAATTGAAAGTGAACGAAGGATGTTTGGAGTTCCATACCGTCTGTCAAAAAATGGGGTAATATAGAGTGACTGTGATTTTATGCCTCAATGAAAAGGACTCAAGGGAAATAACCTTAAAAAAAATACTCGTTTGAACTGTATTACAGTCACCCTTTATAAAGCAATGATTCACCAAGGTGATTGCCAACGATGTTTTACCAGAAATAAGTATAATGGGAGACTGGCAACTCGAAAACAACCTCATATAATAATTACTTGGAGTTTAAATTAGAGGTGAAAATGCTAATAAAATCTAAAAACAATCTGATTATCCAAACCGCACCTCATGTATTTGATGATTGGGCATTCGATGAAATTTGTGTTGAAGAGTAGGAGACCTAGGCTTTATAAATGTGGTTGCACTAGCCACCTCAACCCGAATGGTTTTAGTTTAGAAAATGGCCGTAAAGGCCTTTGGCATTTTACTTGTTGCTTTGGCTTTCACTGCACTTGCCTGGTAAGATCTCCTTACTGCCAACACCGTACCCATATAAACATCAGCAATATGAGTAAAATCAACAGCAACAGAAACACGAATAGTAATAGCAAAAGCAAGAGGGGGAGTAAAACAGAAGGCTACAACCAAATCACCAAAGGATTGCATTTCCATCTTCGAAAAGGAAATCTTGCAGGAATGTCATCATCTCGAAAACACCAACAATAACAATGACAAAAATAGCACATACGCACTAAAGAATCCCTTATACTCTGCTCTCTTCCGCCCGTTCTTCGTCAAATGAAGTGAAGCTGGAAATAACTAAGTAATGAGAGATAAGAGGAAGGCAGCAATGAACGACCATCACCTAATCAAAAAATTTAGCAGGGCGAACAATACGCCACGGATCCTATAACTTCTTGGTCTATTAGCATATCCTCCACAAGGACATCAGAAACAACAAATAACCCTCACCTATTACAAAAAATTATTCAGCAAATTCAAGCAACAGCCACAACCAGCAGTCAGCACTGGGGCACAAAAAAGAAAAAACGAAAGTAACAAAACAAGAACCAGAACACCAACAACCTGTAAAACACAGATATACTCTTCAGCCTCGTTGTTTGCTCCAACTAGAACGCTGAGTTGATGGAGTTCGAAAAAAAAGCAAAACGTAAAAGCATTATATAAAAGAAAGGGCGTTCAGGAAACATTCTGAAAACCGACAAAAGACACTTCTGGTGAAGACCAGGTCAGAGGTCTGTAAATATTTGCTGTCAAGGTTTCTCCATTCAAACTTAAAACAATCGAACCATTGAGAATCGCCAAAAACCAATTTTCTCACTTTAATCCTGATACAAGTAAATGAACTTTTCCACTTATTTATTTATTTATTTATTTATTTATCACGCAATATGCCGATACTGAGAATTGGCTCCGTAAAATCACATGACCTAAGTTCACTTATCAAATGACCATAAGTCACCAGATATTTACATCATGTTTCGCTTTTCAATAGTCCTTTTTCTTTATCGGTTTTATTCAAAGACCAAAAAAGTTGTTTGACTTGTTTAAGATTTATAGCTGTTTATATTAGTTTTCCATTAATGTTAATTTTCTACTTCTACACTTGATATCATATAATAATTTCCTGGCCAATGTCTCACTATATTCGTAGTAAGTACAATCTATTATTCTGCGTCAGATTTTAGGTGATATATTCTCGCTACATGCATTATTTATCTTGTTTTTCCGCAATAGTCTTGATAATTCGCTTTCTGTCTAGTAGAGTATATTATAACTATAACATATTAATGAGACAGCTAGAATATTGAATCATAACTTACTTTTTGTACTTATCTGAGATGTCATGAAATTTAGAAAAGTTTATTATAGATGCACATTATGTTATTTATTTAATTAATCTATTTACATAACACCGTGTACAGTAAATATATTGCGTTTAAATGCTATCTATGGTATATTCTTTTATTCTTTTATTTGTTTGAGTCATTTGACTGCGGCCATGCTGAAGCCGCGCCTTTAGTCGAAACAAATCGACCCCAGGACTTATTCTTTGTAAGCCTAGTACTTATTCTATCGGACTCCTTTGCCGAATCGCTAAAATACAGGGATGTGAACACACCAGCATCGGTTGTCAAGCGATGTTGGGGGGACAAACATACACGAACATATACAACCCCCATATCTATCTATTATCCATCTCTCTCTCTCTCTCTCTCTCTCTCTCTCTATATATATATATATATATATATATATATATATATATATATATATATATATATATATATATATATATATATCAATGAGGATAAGATCTATGTTTAAATACCGATTTTATCAAGTTGCCAGCATGGGAATAAAAACCATCAAAGGTAATAATTATTTGAAATTATAATTTAGGGTATCTAAGAGATACCAGCACGCTGGAAATAGCAGTCAAAACTTGACTCTAAAACCAAATTAAATGTTCATATAGCACTAGGAGAGAAGATGAAGAGACAAAATGAACTAGCAAAAAATTGCTGGATAATTCCAGATCCCGGATTTCTGGCTCTGCATAAGAAATGCTCTGCCTTCATCAGTGTAATTTTGTGTCCGAATTTGTTCCCTTGAGGACTGATGCTGGTGTGTTTACGTCCCTGTAAGTTAACGGTTTGGCATAAGAGACCGATAAATAAGTCCTGGAGTCGATTTCTTCGACTAGAAAACCGTTTAAGATGGTACTCCAGCTTGGCCGCAATCGAATGAATTAAGCAAGTAAAAGAGTAAAAGAAATATCTGAGAGTAAGTATAAATATTTTACAAATACTATCTCGAAGTGGATCGGTAAGAATATGCAAGTCTCATGTTCAAGTCGTGAATTTGTTTCCGCTGTCTACATCCCAGCGATCGTTGTGTTTTCATCTATTCCAGGAAGATATGTTAAATAATATATAAATGTAAATGACAGCAGAAACAGTCAGGTAGACAGCAGATACACACACACGCACGCACACACACACATATATTTGTAAATACTGACTTATTCGCCCAATCCTCATATACGCATCATAAAAATATGCGTATATATACATATATACATACACGTTTGAGTGTACACGCGCAGACACACACACACACACACACACACGCGCGCATATATATATATATGTGTGTGTGTGTGTGAAAACGAATGAAATGGCTTTTCTGATAATTTTTCCACTTTAATAAACTTATAAACATCTAATTATTAATGTGGCAGAATTATCAGAAAAGCCATATCTATTCATTTTTGTTAAATATATAATACTGTACCAAAGATTTTTTTTATTTCTTATTCTACTATAAGTATATATATATATACACACAGACATTTATAAGTAAGAGAAGGAGAAGAAACATACTTCTTCATCCAAATTCAAACACGCTTTCAAATCTGTCGTTGGGCAAATAGCGGCAAATTATGTATATC
>NC_068983.1:56266102-56267097 GCF_001194135.2 Octopus bimaculoides
CCCCAGGACTTATTCTTTGTATGTCTAGTACTTATTCTATCGGTCACTTTTGCCGAGCCGCTAAGTTAAGGAGGCGTAAACACACTAGCATCGGTTGTCAAGCGATGTTGGGGGGACAAACACAGACACACAATCATATACACACACATACAGGTATATATATGTACGTATAAACGACAGGCTTCTTTCAGTTTCCGTCTACCAAATCCATTCACAAGGCTTTGGTCGGCCCGAAGCTGTAGTACAAGACACTTGCCCAAGGTGCCACGCAGTGGAACTGAACCCGGAACCATGTGGTTGGTAGGCAAGCTACTTACCACACAGCCACTCAAAGAAAGAGAGGGAGAAAGAGCAGTTAAAGCCGAACTACAACGTGTTGAATGGCCTTATCTCCCTTATACCGGAAAAAATCCCCCATTACCTGGAACTCCATATTTTACACCATAATGAAGACATGATACGATATATATATAAAGAAATTTGAGAAATTTGAAAAGAAAATACGAAACCGGTTATTTCGCCAAAAACAATGCTACTATACTCAAATTTCTATAACATTTTTCTAGCATAGCGATTTAAATATATACTTTAACCATATAACACAAGCCTTGTGTAGTTTTTTCACTCTTATTTGTCTTTTATACATCCAACCACGTGCTTTCACATACCAACTCTCTCACCTATATATATATATATATATACATAAGGTCCTGGTAGGGTATAAAGGTAGGGCATTTCCAATGACGCACTAAACTCTCGTCCTGGATTATGAGACTAATACTGAAATTATTCAGGTGCAGGAAATCCTGGTTTCACGAGGGTAAAACCGTTTTTGGCTTTAGCAAAGAAAATATAATCCGATTAATAAGGCAAAGAAATATTGAAAGTATTTCATTGTTTTCTTTTTTAATTTGTCTTATAATTTGAATTATATATATATATATACATACATACATACATACATACATATATATATATATATATATATATATATA
>NC_068983.1:56268396-56274735 GCF_001194135.2 Octopus bimaculoides
TATATATAAACATGCGCACACATCAAGAAAACATCACAGGAAAAGCAATTATGTTGAACCAGAATAAAAAATAAAGAACACGAAGGCAAATTTTATTTACCATACTTGTACGTATTCATTTGTATAGAATACATTTTCGCATTGTCAAGTGGAAAAAAAAACGTCACACATTCTCGACTTCATACGAAGCTTAAAAAAGAAAAAAAAAACAACATATTGCTATACATATTATATATGTACAAAAGTTGATGAATGCTTTAATATTCCCGTTGGGAAATCAAGAAAATCTGTCGATTCGGAAAATTTTAACAACGTAGAACTGTGTTTATTTGCTCAATGTATGACTAGGAAAATTGTTATCTGACGAGCAAAGAGAACGGAATTTGTTTGAAGTTTTCACTGTCTCCTCTGCTTGCTACGTTGAATCTATAGAGATTCACTCAATTTTCCGAGAACAGAGTTAAAGCCGGGTGGACAATATTGTTCTCTCTAATATTAGTTAACGTTTGTTTTCATTTGATTCTTTCTACCCTTTCAATTATTTAGTCGATGCGGCGAGAGGGAAAAAAAAAATGCTCGTGTCGTTTTTACGCTGTGTTCTATGTTGCTCTTGATTTTCTTATTTCTAACACCATTATATCATTTGCAAAAGGTTAAATAAACTAAAACTAAGCTCAAGTATTTTATTCCCCATTCTCTACGGATTTTACAAAATTGAAAAAAGAAAAAACCCAAACAAACAAAGAAACGAAAACAAGAAAAAGTTACTTACTTTTTACCATTGATGAGATTTTGTGTGTGTGATACGAAAATGTGTTTCTATTTCCCAATAAAATCTTATTGTCGTTTCCGACGTTGATGGGCTGTTGGCTGATAGACTGTTGGCAGAAGCATTAGAGACGTAGAGTTAGATCTGTCGCGATCGTGAGAACTGAAGCACTTCAGTTGAATACGGTTTCACTGGCGTATAAGTGGCTGAGATTACAACACTCGACTCATCTGGAGACATAGATTTAAATCTGTCGCGAACCTGAGGACTGAAACACTTGATATGAATGCGGTTTTCTTGGCGTATAAGTGGCTGAGATTACAGCACTCGACTCCACTAGAGCTTATTTACTGCTGTGTGAGTTTTAGAGCAAATTTGGGTACAGGGGATTTCATGTACGAAAGTTGGTGCATTGACTGTGATGTGTGCGTGCTGTTCAAACCTGACATACCCACTGGTTTCGACTTGCGTGCGATCAACTACCCTAAATGTTTTCCCGTTTTATTATTCTGTTTAAAGAAGGTCGCAAGTAGACAGGATCGGTTGCGAGTCGGACAAAATAATCAGCGGTATCTTTTCAGTATCTTTACGTTCTGCGTTTAAATTTCGCCGATGTTGACTTTGCTTTTTATTCTTTCGGGGTCGATGAAATAAGTACCAGTTACGCACAGGGGTCGATGTAGTCGACTATCTCCCCTCCTCTAAAGTTTCAGGCCTTGTGCCTACAGTAGCAAGGATTATTTTGTTTAAAGAAAGTCTGCGAGCAGACAAGATCGGTAGCCAGTCGGACAAAATAATCAGCGGTATCCTTTCAGTATCTTTTTGTTCTGCGTTCAAATTCTGCCGAGGTGGACTTTGCTTTTTATTCTTTCGGGGTCGATGAAATAAGTACCCGCTATGCACTTGGGTTGATGTAGTCGACTTACCCTCAACCCCAAAATTGCTGACCACATGCCAAAATTTGAAAACATTAATTACTTTAAATTGTCTCTCGTTTCAGTTAATGCCATTTTGGAATCGTCGTTTTTTTCCCCGTAAAGTTTGGAAATGATACACCAGGCACAGGTATCATTAATCATATGTGCGAGACATAAACAACGCATGAACTTGCAGGTGGAGTTTTCTTCAAGTCGAGCAGCACATCTCGCTCAAATGATCCCTGAATAAGGGTTGTTTAGTGATGATGGACGAAACACCCATATTTCCGGTGTGAATTATTGAAATCCCACCAAATTCCTCTCGATACGTGGCTATGATACCCCCCCCCCCGCCACTACTTCTGCTCCTGATCAGGGATGCACATATAGTCAGCCACTAAGGGACATGCTCCACTAGGTAAGGTGAAACGACTGACAAGTAAATCTCTGGTATTGAGCAGAATATTAGCTAGAAATCTGCCAGGAACTCGCTGCATTGTACAAGCTGGTCCAAACCGTTAGCGAGAAAACAGCTCAAGATTTCTTTAGAGGTCTACTGGAGGGTATGAGCGACAATGGCCTAGAGCTGTCGCTGGGCATCGACGACAACAGTCTAAGTGGTTTCTTCCGGAGGACTTTTGGGTCGAAGATACTGGACAATTTCCAAAAGTCTTTGACATGGCAGTGCTGTGGGGGTGAGGGCATTGGCTGTTCGAGACAAGCTGTTCAGCAATGGAAGTACCAACAACGGAACTTACCCGAGATACATGCAGTGGAGGTGAGGAAATTGCCCTGCATGCAGTCATTCAGTGTCTGTGCATTAGAGAGTTGTGGGCTTGTGTTGAGCAGTTGCTGTTTCGTGTAAGACCAATCGAGATGTCCGCCGAGCGTATAGTAGAATCAATGCACTACTTTCCTTTAGTAGAGAAGGATGGCAGATCTTTTTCTGCTTAGTAGCTGTGGAAAAAGAGGCTGTGTGATGGACCCGTCGGAAAGGTTTAAAGACAGGCACTTTCCTATCTGTTCAAGTTCTCTGTTCAATTCATTGAAATATCGTTTGAAGAGAAAGATGAGGGTAGAAAATAAGGTGCTGGCTTCTAGTGTGTATATCAAAATGGGGGCAGGAGTAGTAACTCTGGTAAAACTGAATGGATTTATTTTGAGAATGCTTTTCTAAGTAGGAGGAAAGAAATTGAAAGATGCCACGTTCCGTGCCTTGGGGATGACATAGTAATCCGGGTCTTTTGCATGGGGTTTATTCCGAATTACCCTAAGTCTTCATTTCTCTAATTTCTATTTATAGATACCCTTGTTATATCCTTTAATATTGTAGTGTTTCCCTTTGCTCGGTGTAAACCCCACCTGTTTTTGCGTGTTGTATCTCGTACTTTGATATTGCCTTTGTGGCCAGTAAAAGAAATCGTCGTCGTCGTCGTCATCGTCATCATCATCATCATCATCATCATTATTATTATTGTTGTTGTTGTTGTAGTTGTTGTTATTTGATTTGGCAGAATCGTTAGCACGCTGGATGAAGTGCATGCCATCAAAGTGACACTGGGGTAAAATATACGAAGCTCAGTTTACCCATCAGGACTATCCGTCTGATAAGGGTACACCAGGCACATGCATCACAACGATATGTGCACGATATGGTGATCTCATATCAAGATAAACAGCGCATGACCTTGCAGGTTGGGCCCAGTTAAATTTTCTTCAGGTCGAGTAGACCATCCCACTCAAAAGGTCCCTCAATAATGTTTGTTTAGGGATGTTGAGCAAAACACTCATGTTTCCAAAAGTGAATTATTCAAACCCCCAATAATTCCTCTCAACATATGGCTATGATGCTACCCCACAACTTCTGCTCATGGTCAGTGATGCACATATCGTCAGCCACCAAGGGACATGCTCAACTGGTTAAGGTCAAACAAATGACAAGCAAATCTGTGGTATTAAGCAGAATATTTGCTGTAGCTCATCTTTTATACCAAGACAAAACAATGTACATGATTATTATTTTTATTATTCAGTAGTTTTATTTTTATAACGTGCTTTCACTTCACTACCGAGCGCAGCTCTGTGTGCCTTGGGTATGTGCTGTGGTTTGCTGTGATGCTCTTATGGTTACTGTATTGAAAGTGTTTTGCGTAGGATGTGTGCAGTGCCCAGCAATGCAATTTTCTGTATGTTATATATATTTGTAAGTTCTGTTGTTTTTGTTATGCATTTGCCTGAATATTATTTTTATTATACCTAAGGCAACTACTATGACAAGAATTGTTTCTGTTTTTAGATTCCACATTCGAGTCACCTCTATTTCCAGGTCTTTGTATTTTGAAAGTTTCTCCATTTCTTTTAGGGAAACGTTGTCATCTGCTGGTATTGATACAGCAATTAGACAGCATTTTTTTCCTTCATGATCTTTGACAATTATTATTATTATTATTATTATTATTATTATTATTATTATTATTATTATTATTATTATTATTATCATTGAGGCCGTTAAGTAATTCATCCGAACCAAAATGCCTTTGGATACTTAATTATGACTTATTTACGTCCCGAGACTATATTTTACCAAAATTGACTTTGCTTTTAATTACTCCAAGATCGATAAAACTAGTGCTTCTCAAGTACTCGAGTTGATTAAAATTAGCTCTCTCTTTCTTCCTCCAAATGCCTGTGTGCTTATTTTTGCTTCTGTTCTTTTTTGGCTGAAGTCAAATGTCATTAATATAATTTCGCATTCATTAATTGCTGTAATAGCTTTTAATTTTTTTTTTGTATTCTGTATTTCTGCAACTCAGCGTGCAACTACTTTTCGTTCTATTTGCAGCTAGAGATTCAATATATTGTATGAAACTGAATCGCTAACTTTTCATCATTGGAAAACCCAAAAGGGGAGGTAATACACGACTTCCAGATCTTTAGGCAAAACAGAAGAAAAAAATGAAAAAAAGAAAAGAGAATGCAGAGAGAACTGGAAGAGTAATAGCCAGGTCTCAGTAATTGATTTGAATAAATAAAATAGCTCGTTCGACGACCAAAAAAAAAACAAAAAACTATTGCTTTTAGGTGCTAAGCTCAGCTTTCTTTCAATTCTGTAACGTTTCTATTATCACATATTTCAATTAACTACACTTGAATATTTTCGCTTAAAACATTTTCGGTGTAAACTGCTTTGGTCAACAAGTTATTTATGAAATGTAAAAATAAAACTGGAAAAAAAGAAAACAAGTACTAAAATAAACATGTTTATCAAAAGTATATTGTATGTTTGACCTCAATAAGAGGGTTAGCAATGGTTATTCTCACCCAACCTGTTTGGAAGTTGTAATGCTTTATTTAAAATTTTAGTTGAAAAATGGTGGTGTTTAATCAATACACGGCCAGTGACAACAACTGAACAACTAAGCAAACGACACGATGCCAGCTGCAAAGATATGAAGTGGGGTAGATAGAGGGTGTGGCGAGGGTTATGATATTCATGGATGACGCCTTTGTGGAGGTGGCATTTTTCAGTCTGCTCTATAAGCTTATATAGGCTGAGGCCCGGGTTGGGCTGGGGGCTACAAACACAAGGGCTGCCACGGACGCTACGTACACGAGATACGACAGAGACGTTAGATCCATTGTCAGGAAATAATTTCTTAGCTGAAAGTGTGAAGGCTAAAACAGTTTAGGAGCAGTCAACCACTGAAAATGACAGTAGAAATGGTATAGACTCGATCAAGCAGAACCAAGATGAAAGGCGTTCCATCTGTGACCATCCTGTCCTTTCCTTGTTATCCACTGCGGACTCGCGGTCATAGAATTGCGGCTTCGATTCCCACACTGGGCGTTGTGAGTGTTTATTGAGCGAAAACATCTAAAGCCCCACGAGGCTCCGGCAGGGGATGATGGCGAACCCTGCTGTACTCTTTCACCACAACTTTCTCTCACTATTTCTTCCTGTTTATGTTGTACTTGTATTTCAAAGGGCGAGCCTTGTCACACTGCGTCACGCTGAATCTCCCCGAGAACTACGTTAAGGGTACACGTACCTGTAGAGTGCTCAGCCACTTGCACGTTAATTTCACGAGCAGGCTGTTCCGTTGATCAGATCAACTGGAATCCACGACGTCGTAAGTGACGGAATGCTAACGATTCAATTGTTTATTTTAAAATTTCTGAGATTATAATGTTGATAGCAATTCCTTTTTCGGAAAGGTAACGGGAAGTCAGAATTCTCAGTGTTTAACAGATACTGTACAAAGAACCCTGTTCAACGCTCTCAGAACTGTCAATGCAACATCCCAGACTGGTTCTTAATTTTTACCAACCTCCAAAACGAAGTAAAGGAAAGTTGACCTTAGAGAAATTTGAACATAGAAAATAGAGAGACGAACACATACCACGCGTGAGTCTGTCTAACACTCTAGTAACTCTGCCAATTCTCCTATCTGTCTGTCTGTCTGTCTGTCTGTCTGTCTGTCTGTCTGTCTGTCTGTCTGTCTGTCTATCTATCTATCTATCTATCTATCTTTCTATCTATCTATCTGTTTGCCTGTCTGTGTGTTTGTTTGTCTGTCTGTCTGTCTGTCTGTATCTATTTATCTATCTGGCTCGTTGTTTCTCTCGTGTATTCCGCGGGTATGTGTTATATAT
>NC_068983.1:56278304-56280564 GCF_001194135.2 Octopus bimaculoides
TAGCGGTATTTCGTCTGCCGTTACGTTCTGAGTTCAAATTCCGCCGAGGTCGACTTTGCCTTTCATCCTTTCGGGGTCGATAAATTAAGTACCAGTTACGCACTGGGGTCGATGTAATCGACTTAATCCCTTTGTCTGTCCTTGTTTGTCCCCCCCCCCTGTGTGTAGCCCCTTGTGGGCAGTAAAGAAATAAGATAGATGGATAGATAGATAGACAGCGGCGTTTTTAGTAGTTTGAAGACACTGAAATTTGTTTAAATTCAAGCATTTCAATGTATTTTTATTACATTGTTTTATTGTTGTGAATTTAAATCTTGCTTCGTTCGCTCAGATTTCCTGAAACAACAGTTATTATTTTATAATATTATTACTCTTTACGTCCAGGTCACAACTGTTTAGCAGCCCTCTGACGAAAGGAGTTCTATTCAGACTTTTTTCATTATTATATTTTCCACACTTTCCAATGTCTCCTTCGTGTTTATTTTTCCATGACGATAGGGTTTGATTTGAAGGAAACTTGTATACTCTTTCTAACAGGTCGATCAATCACAAACAGAAACCTTGAATAAATAACAGTTGTTGTTCTTTTTGTTGTTGCTGCTGTTTATTGCTATTTTCGTTGCTGTTTCGTTCAAGGTTGAGTTTTTATCAAATAGATCTATGATAAAAAAAATATTCTGATCGTGATCACACCATCTATTACAGGGATATCTAAGAATGCATTATCCAACGTTTCGTTCCTATCTTTAAGATGTAATTTGAGTGAAAATCTTTCTGCTATTACTAAGAAGTTGATGGACCGTGTTGAGGATACCATATTAGCAATAATATCCTTATAGAAAATTGTAATAAAGGCCCTTTATTCAAAGAGAAAAAATATCAACATGTTCTATGAAATTTAAATCGTGTACGGAATATAGTTCATATGTGAAAACTTAAATAACTTAGGTTTTGTCCATTAAGGGCCTAGTCATGTCTAAGTTAATGACACCGCCTGGTATCGTCTTTGAAGTCATGTTTTAGGACATCATGCCCAACTCAAATAGAGAATTGCTTGCTGAAGTGTATCCCGGCGTTGGTGTTTATCTTTTATCTTTTACTTGTTTCAGTCATTACACTGTGGCCATGCTGGGGCACCGCATTCAAGGATTTTAGTCGGATGAATCAACCCCAATACTTAGTTTTTTTCTTTTTTCCGTAAGCATGGTACTTATTCTATCGGTCATTTTTGCCCAACAACTAAGTTACGGATTTGGGATTTGGGCAGTCCAACGTTATAGTAGATGACACTTGCCCAAGGTGCCACGCAGTGCGATTGAACCCGGAACCATGTGGTTGCGGAGCAGACTTGCTACCTCACAGCAACGGTATTTCTGCGAAGCATTTGTTGTACAGGTAATGCCTGTATGTTATGGGATACATTTACTTTGATTTCTTTCGGAATAATATTTTAATGTATTTAGTAACTACTACTAATTATTTATAAATAAAAATGATAGGTATAAACCACTGGACTAAACTGAAATTCTCTCTCTCTGTCTCTCTGTCTCTCCCTCTAACAATGAAAAGAGATAAGACAGAATAAAAAGCATACTGCGCAGTGTACCTTTCATTATATCGGAGAAACAATTACAATATATCGACTCATAACACAATTTTATGTATCCCCACTTGAAACGATATATGACAGAATTACAACTTCAGATTGAATAAAAAAAAATATCGATACCGTATCATTTTAACAATAATCTCCAGACAATTTTACAAGTTTGGAAGTATGGCAAACAAAGTAATCAGAACAGCCTTCCAGAAGGTTACCGTTTTTAGCTATGAAGAAAAGTGTTTTTGGAGATTGTCAGTAAAATGAAACTCTCAAACATTTCCTGCAAACCACTACAGGTCAGTAGAGAGGTAGGAGGAGTAGAATTGGTAAAACGGTAGGATGGCGTGAAGTATTGATTTTCTCTTATTTTATGATTTCTGATGAGCCGTCTGTTTCGCCTTGAAGTCATTCTGCTCGAGTAGCTCAAACAGAACCAAGTTATAATCACATCCACACATAATTATAAACAGATATACATATACTTACGAACACACCCACGCTCGGTCATACACACAAACACACAGAAATCCACACACATACACGTATATAGACGTACAAACACAGATACATTTAAACACACATATATAGATACGCACGCACATATAAATATGTTCAGATCTCTCTTTCTCTCTATCTCTCTCTCTCTGTTAATATATA
>NC_068983.1:56281116-56281991 GCF_001194135.2 Octopus bimaculoides
TATATATAAATATATATATATATATATATGTATGTATGTATGTATGTATCTATATCTGTAGATGTCCATACACACTGATGTGTGTTGTGTGTGTATGTGTGGGCTTGTGTGAATGTGCCTGTCTACCTAGATGAGAATCTTTGTATGCGTGTTGCATACCCCTAGAGATAGAAGGAACGAAATTGATTGGGAGATTACGAAAAAGAGAAAGACGAATAAAGAAAGCAAAAAGAGGAAAGGAAAGGAAGAAAAATAGGAAACCAGTAAAAGAAGAGGGAATTGGTGAATATCAGAGGGAGAAGTGAGAGAAAGAGAGAGAGCGGTCGAGAGAGAGGGAGATAGAGAGAGCGAGAGAGGGAGATAGAGAGAGCGAGAGAGGGGGAGGGAGGGAGGAAGGGGGATAGTGAGCAGGGAAAATGACAGCCATGATTACAAGTACGAATGCACTTTGTCTCTTGTGCCGTATCAGCCTGTATGTGTGAATAAGCACATACGTGTATGTGCGTGCGTGCGCATCCATATATTGTGAAGGCGCATGGCTTAGTGGTTAGAGCGTCGAGCTTACGATCGCGAGGTTGTGAGTTTGAATCCAGGACCGGGCTGCGTGTTGTGTTCTTGAGCAAGACACTTTACTTCATGTTGCTCCAGTTCACTCAGCTGTAGAAATGAGTTGCGACGTCACAGGTGCCAAACTGTATCGGACCCTTTGCCTTTCCCTTGGATAACATCGCTGGCATGGAGAGGAGAGGCTGGTATGCATGGATGACTGCTGGTCTTCCATAAACAACCTTGCCCGGACTTGTACCTCGGAGGGTAACTTTCTAGGTGTAAACCCATGGTCAGTCATGACCGAAGGGGGTCTCAGCATATATATA
>NC_068983.1:56283435-56289240 GCF_001194135.2 Octopus bimaculoides
ATATATATATATATATATATAAAATGAAAGTCTGTATACAGGTATTGACACACGCACATATATGATTCCTCTCTATCTGTTGCTCTCCTCCCCCTCTCACTCACACTTTCCCTTCTTTCTCCACTCAGTGACTTACCTCCTTTTCTCTGTCAGTGTCTCTCCTATTCTCCATTGTTTCTCTACCAATTTCTTTTCCTTTTACTTTATATATTTCTACACATACTTCCTCTCCTACTCTCTCTTTATCTATCTCCCTTTCTCCTCCATATTGTGTCAATTTCTTTCTATGTTGTTGCCTTACTTTTATTTACTTCTTCTCGTACTCTCTATCTCACACCTTCCTGTCTTTGTGCTTTCCACTTAACTCTCTATATGTTTGTTATTTTCCTGTTATAAAGAAAAAGTTATTTTTCTATCCTGAGTTTTAAATTTCTCTCTCTCTCTCTAAACTTCTCACTCTCATATCATCATTATGCACATCTTCCTAATCTTTTACACTCTCTTATCTCGATCACCATTTTACAACATTTTCTGTTTCTTTATATCTTTCGTTGATAGGAGAGTAAACTTTTCTTTACATCACTTGAAATCTCCCTTCCTCTACTTTCATCTATGGCACAACAACACTGTCACAACCTTCCCCTCATTTTCATTCATTCATTCATTCATTCAATAATTCGTTCGTTCATTCATTGGTTCGTTCATATTATTTTTCTTTTTACCTGCCACTCCTTTGTAAATCTCATATTCTTGAGTTGTAACACAGCTATCAAATTTTTTCTGCGTTCCATTTTTATACATGCACGAAAGACAAAATACATACATACATACATACATATGATAATATTGAGATGATATCTCATAGCGTGCATTTCAATGCTCCTATACATCATACAGCAGGACAACTAATAGCTGTTAACAATGCACAAAAACAATTGTTGTGACTTTTTATTAAAGTCTGTTCGTTCCATCTTGTTTTATAAATTGATACACTCACACACACGCACATATATATATATTGCGTCATCTCATAAATAATGTGTTTTTTCATACTTCTTTTATTTTTCAAGATTAAGATAAACAAATTTCCTTTTAATCTAAAATATACCCTCCTTGATTTTCTACAATGCTCTTCCATCCACCTGGTAGAGTTGCAAGGCCCCTGTTGCAAAATTCACTTGTCCGTGAGGAAAAATATTCCCCCAGTACTGTTTTGACTTCTTTTTCAGAATTCATATTTTCTCCGTCCAAATGATTTTGAAGACTACGGAATAGAAGAATTCCTCTTCCTCAACTAGTTTAATGTTTCGTAGTTTCTGTTGCCAGACAGTTTGTCGTATCCTAATATCGTGAAAAGGATCGCACAACGTCTGCAAAATATAAAAGGAATTCTGTATACTCTGTACCAAACCAGTACCATTTGAAGATAAAAAGGTTCCTTGATGCCACGTATACAGACTGTTAACGGATAGACATAGAAATTCGAATGAGGAAAATAATGGATCAATATTTCTTGTTTTGGTACGAAAGGTGAATAACCGACATATATACTTTACGGTTGAGTGATTCACAATTCCAAGTTTAAAGTTTCGTTGAAATTGATTGTGATTCATAATAATTTTGCCAATAAAATAACCGTTATTAATATGCGACGTCGACCAAATCGTCTGTACCTTGGACTGTTCGGAAATGTAATTGTCATTGGTATACGAGCTCTGAGCAAAACGTCTGTTGCTATGGTAACGGAGCTAAAGTACGCAGAGTGAAGCTGCTTGGCACAGGTGACCTTAAACTCTGTTACGCATGCGTACTAAGTTATAACAATCACGTTCACTTCTGCTGTATATGTCAGTGCTCGGAAAAAAGTGTGTAAATTATGGCAGTCTCACCACACCATAAAGGATCAATCAGTGACTATGGCAAAGAAAATAGTGTGTGTGTGTGTGTGTGGGTGGGGGGAAATAATTGTGTGTTGATTAAAGTTTATTACGAACAGGAATCTTTCCCAAAAATCAAATCCCACTTGAAAGAAAGGCTTTAAGATGCCAAGGAAATCCAAGAAAATGCTACGAGACAGCTGCTCACTATCCTATTATAAGACGAGTTCCAGGAATGCTTCCAACAATGGAAATGACAGTGAAGGGAAAGTGTGGCTTGAGAAGTGGGTTATGTTGAAGGAGATTAAAGGCCGAATAATTATGTGTTGCAATTTTCGTTATACATCGATAGTCTAACAAGTCTTTGATCAGACCTCGTGAAGCTAGTGGAATAAATGGGAGGTCGTATTAGATAACTAATAATATTTTGCTTCTTAATCTACATCATCATCATCATCATTATCATTATCAACCCCTGGTCATCACGGCCCCTTGTTCTGCAATTCATAAGGTCAGCAGCACGTTTTCCATGACCTATAAGCGACAGAGGTCACAACATCTCACACCCCACTGACCGGACACCAATCTTCCGCAGGGTCACACAACTGAGTGACTCAATCAGTGTGAAATGAAATGTTTTTACTCAAGAACATAATGCACCGTCCAGTCCGGAAATTGCAACCATGGTCTTATGATCATGAGCGCAAAACCTTAACTACAAGGCCACGCGCTGTCCCAATCTACGCTTTAAGTTAAACTATACAATGAAAGGGGAGCTAATAACGATGATATGAACTTCGTTAACATAGCAAGATGTCTTTCATCACCGATAGACATAAGGTTACTCTCAAACACGCTCCGGTTCCGGCCACACAGATGCGCTCTTCTTCCGATTCTCTCCCGGTACCTTTTCTACTTTTACTATAACGGTCTCTGCAGCTTGGAGCTGCCAGGATGCATGTCATCTCCATTCAAGTATTCACGGGCCATTTGCCCCTCCATCTCCCATCACCCTTGCTGTGCCCAACAGCTCAGGGCACGTACTAAACACTACGCCTGATTTTTCCTCTATATAACGTTGATCCACCAGAAAACCTTTCCTACTCGTGTCTTTTTCAAGAAATAATGTCATGAACGTCATTAGCATACAACTGTGTCTGCTATAAGTTGCCATGCATTCATAGTTAAATATTTGCTTATCACCTTACATCGAAGCTTTAAATAGCTCCGATGAAGCTATAGGGTGACACAGAAGCAATCATCTATGAATGCTTCCTATCTCTCAGCAGAAACAACTGTAGGCTAATGAAGTTCATTATACAATTTCTTATTCACTTGTCATTTTATTTTCTTATTAGTGCTCACTACTCGACTGGCGCTTTGTTCTGAAGCATATCTATATTGAGTTTTAACCCCAGGTTGTTATTATCGTTATGCCAAATTGAAATAATATACATGTGTGTGTGTGTGTGTGTGTGTGTGTGTGTGTGTGTGTGTGTGTGTGTACTTATACGATCTATCTGAAATATCTATGCATCTAAAACTTTACATTTAATAGATGTTTGTAGTGCAACTAAGCAAATATGAATATTACTAACAAATATTTATGAGGGAACTACAAATAAATAACTTAAAACAATGATAAAGAAAAAAGACAAAGGATAAAGAAAATAAATGGAAGAATCGAAGAATAAGAATCAACATAATAACAAATGTAATAATAACGGGTTTGTTTAACATGACAAGACAATCTGGGAGGCAGTGTAAGTAATGCTCGTAAAATTTATTGATATTTACCACATATAAATAATGAATTAGAATGTTCATAGTGTTCTACTCTCTAACATCTCGTGCCAACAAACTATCTGAACGCTTTTCATATTCACAACAGTCTGATTCTGTGTTTAATAATTCCCAGCTGAAAGAATTTTGTCTGCATTTGAACTTACTTCAATGATATAAGCGTTCTTAATATATGTTGGGACGGAGGGAAGTGGTAAAGCATTGGACAACAAAATACCTTCAAGTAATTAGTTACGTCAGTGTGCGTTCTGAGATGAAATCTCAGCGCCGTTGGCTTTATTTCTACTCCTTTGGGAATCGTTGAAATAACTACAAGGGCGATTTAATCAATTTCCTGGCTTTGTACCGAAGTTAGAAATCGATATATTAAGAATGCTTGAATCGATTTCCAACAAAATTGTCCTTGCACCGTATTTGAAAGGAAGCTCTGTTTAGAAGCAACTTGTGATAGTAGAATACAAATAACCGAGTGAGATGGTAAGGTCGGTGGTTATATGAATGATTGGAGTTCGATTTCATTCGAAGCCATCTCATTTATTGGAGTGTCAGATAAATTCTTTCGCTTTATCTTCCATATGTTTTCGTCCTCTTTTATCGACAATTTAAATAAATCACTTAATATTTTGGTTTTGGAAAATGTTTGAAAGATTTTTGGAGTGAAGTTCTGTGTTGAAACAAATTTTGTGTCTTGGGAATGTTATTATACCAATAATAACAGATGCGTAGTGTGTGTTATTGTTGTTGGCGTAATTACCCTCCCAAAACAGTCAATAATATATTATCCATCATTGTTCCTCTAGCTTGTGAACGCCTTGGCGGTAGAAATCACCGGGTCATGACTCGTAGTTTATCGAACCGCGTTTACAGTTTCACGTCATTGTTGAACGAAATGCCTCACAGACTGTTAGAGAGCAACCGAGAAAGGCGATAATCTTAAAGGGCAATACGATGGGTGCGGTTAAAGATCCCAACAGAGATACTGAATAGTATTTTGATCAGATTAGCAATGTGATGATGATGATGGGAATGGTGGTGAGCCTTGTCGTGTTAAACAAGCATTCTGGGTTGCCGTGTGAGTCGTTTGGACCTTAGGCGTCGAGTGAAGGTGACAGTCGACGCTATCGTAAGAAAATCCCACTTGCTGGGTTAATTCACAAGCGATTTGGTACGGGTCCCCGTGGATGAGCTCGTCCAATGATTCTCATTGAATTGAATTGAACAAGAACGTGGAAATTCTAAAAGGTCGAAATTTTCCTCTTTCAAGACTGGAAACCGTTTTTCTGCTGTTCTTTTCGTAATCGCGCCTTCTCCGTGCTGAACAGAAATACCGAGGCTTTGATAGCTTTGGTACCTTGACTGAAAGCGAACAGAAGTGGGTTTTTTTTTAAAATGCTCATTTTTCTCCTATTTGACATTCTATTATCCTATGTCTGCAAAGAGGTAAAAGTTATTCAAATTTCAAAAAACCATGAACAAAAGTTGACGAGGAAGAAAAGAGTTACAAAAATTAATTACAAAAAAAAAAAAAAGCAGAACACTGAGATAAAAATATTCACGTGTTAATTCAAATAACATTGGTAAAAAAAAAAAACAACTAACGAATTTGTGTGACAACTCAATACTAATCTTACACGTACCTTCTAGCTATGATGTAGTAGGCTTTCACAGCAACGTAATCTTCCAACGAGGCAGCTTAAGGATGGTTGCGAAATACTTAAAAAGCAGTACGAAATTCTATACCATTTATGCGATTACAGTGTAATTAACTGAAGAGATTTATTGCCTCAACAATTCTGCCTCTAGTACATCTTTCAATATCTCCAGACAAAAACAGCTAAGAATCACAGGACATTTAAAATCAAATGATAGATATTATTTTTATTCTAACATTGACATGGAGTTATGCTGTGGACTGCGTTCAATTTTTAGTGCATCATTATCGATCTTAAAAACATTGCTTCCTTCTTCTCGAACCACTAAGTTAGAATAGATAAGATGCCACAACATGATACGATTCAGTTTTTTGACATTAGCGCACATATAGGCACAAATATGGTCGTATGCACACACAATCATACATATTTACAACTCTCTCTCTCTCTCTCTCTCTCTCTCTCTCTCTCTC
>NC_068983.1:56290234-56300447 GCF_001194135.2 Octopus bimaculoides
TTGTGAGTGTTTATTGAGCGAAAACACCTAAAGCTCCACGAGGCTCCGGCAGAGGATGGTGTCGAACCCTGCTGTACTCTTCCACCACAACTTTCTCTCACTCTTTCTTCCTGTTTCTGTTGTGCCTGTAATTCAAAGGGTCAGCCTTGTCACACTGTGTCACGCTGAATCTCCCAGAGAACTACGTTAAGGGTACACGTGTCTGTGGAGTGCTCAGCCACTTGCACGTTAATTTCACGAGCAGGCTGTTCCGTTGATCGGATCAACTGGAACCCTCATCGTCGTAACCGACTGAGTGCCGACAACGCACTTACAACATATTTTTTAAAATATCCTTTAGCGCACTTAAAGTACTTAATGACAAGGAAATAAAAACAGCATAAAATATTGCATGGTTGAACAGTGCAAAACTTAACAGAAAGAGAGCGCTTCTAAATCACACACTAAAGACTAGATATTACAAAGATATTAAAACAAGAGATCGATGCTAATTGCAGGATTTGTGAGTAATTTGGCGACGGAATAAAAACCACTATGAGAGACATCGAAGACAACATTACAAGGCAATGTCTATATATACTGATAAAATCTCTTTGAAACATCTAAGCATCTAAAATCTACATTTAATTGAGGTTTGTAGTGAAACTAGGTAAATATGGATATTACCGCCAAATATTTATGAAGGAACTACAAATAAATTGCTACAACAACAAGAATAGAAGAAAGGAAAGAGAAAAAGAAACGGAGAGAAAGAAATGGAAGACGATGAATAAGAATATGAAGAACAACAATATGGTTGATTAATATGAAGTGAAATGTTGAAGGCTAACTATCTAAGTTAAACGCATAAAATTTATTGATATTTGCCACATAAACAATGAATAACAATATTCATAGTGTTTTGTTCTTTGACATCCCCTGTCGGCAGTCTATCGGAGCAGGGTTCAAGTCCACACCAGTGTAATTCTGACCTCCAATAATCACATAAGTGCAAACCAAGCAAATAAAAGCCATATCATACAGTCAAAGCCAATTGGAGAATACATATTTTGAGTCAAATGCATTAAAAGAGGGCAAGCTATTGGGAAAGACTCAAGAGATTAAGACTCTATTCCTTCGAGCGTAGACGAGAAAGATATGCCATAATATACATCTGGAAGATCCTCGAAGGAATTGTCCCAAACTTTGGCATCGAAAGTTACACAAATAAAAGAACTGGACGCCATTGCATAGTGCCAAGGACTCCAAATTTGCCATCAAGGTGTAGGACAAGATACTGCAACAGCCTGGTCCACAGCTCTTCAATATCCTCCCGAAGGACCTGAGAGACCAGCATGCGGTGGATGTAGGTGTCTTCAAGAGGAGGCTGGACCTCTTCCTGTCAGGTGTCCCAGATGAACCAACTTCACGCCAGGTGGTGCAGATGAGAGCAGCTGCATCAAACTCTCTCATGCACCAAATGTCAATTCCTGAAGTAAAATTCGTGAAGTAAAATTGTGTAGCAACACCAAATGGCGGTGCCCCAGCATGGCCACAGCTCATGAGCTGAAACTAGATAAAATGAAAATGAAAATGAAATGAAACCTGGAGGATGCACTTCTCGACATCGTCTGATGAAAAAAGCCACACGTAAGTCCTCAGACCTGAAAATTAAAATAAAAATGGTAAATGAACAGAAGACGAATATGTTGCTATTTTACATGCATAATTTACAACAGCACTTTACAGAATATATAAATCAATTATAAACGAAGCAATATTTCCTTCATAAATATTTGGTGGTAATATCCATATTTACCTAATTTCACCAGTTTTACTCCTGTAAAATTTGGAGAAAAAATAGTCTGTGTCTAAATGAGGTGTTGGATCCTCACAAACAAGTTAACTTAAAGCGTCAAGCCAAGAATATCATAGATCTATATACAAAATTTAGAAAAAAAGTATATATAATGAAAATACCTGTGACAAATTCAAAGAAAACAGTATAAAATAGAACGTAAGTCACAAACATAGGCCGAATACATTCAAAACATTGTAAAAAAATAGCAAAACATAATAAAAATAATCTCTTGAAATAATACAGAATACTAGCAAGCAAGAAACACAATTAGAACGACGCGAATAGAAATATATATATAAAACGTTATTCATGGAAGAGCAATGATTAGGAGCTTTTAAAGGTGGAAATATGGAATAATATAATAGCAGGCTTTTTTCTATACATCAACGAATATGACCCTAAATGATAATAAAACTAGGCGATAAAATAATAACAGACTTATACTCTGGCCCGTCATGAGCACTAGGATTCATACGACTAGAGTTTACTCTGGGTTTTATAACGTATGAGGGAATGAGACTACAACACATCCCTCCTGAACGGGATGCCAGTACATCGTAGGCTTAAATCTAGAGCTATTGCTGGAACCCATATATAGTTCAGTAAGCTGGAACGACATGAAATTATATGATTTGCTCAAAAACACGACACACCACCGGTCCGAGAATCGAAACCATGATCATACAAAAGCTAGGCTGCTTTTTCATTACAGATTTCATGAAAATAGAGACGTAAATCAGAATCATCAGATTCAAACAAAGTAAAACAGTTCGAAAGTAAAGTTGATAACTCCTCAGGTCTATTCATATAGAAATATGAAAACCAAGTAAATAAAAATGGAAAAACACAAAAGGACAGGAAAGAGGAAAATGGTTGTGACAGTCATTAATGAAAGAAAACTGGAAACAAGAAAGAATGAGTCTAATCGCAAAGAAGTATGACATATCTTAAAAAAAGGAAGTGTTTTGAAATAAAAATGAACTCTTGAAGGGACTCGCGCTTGCCGAATCACAAAGAACTCGTCAGTATGAGAAGTGAATGCAATTGTTTTCATAAAACAAACAGTTCGACTCAGAACCCAAGTGGTTTTATCAAAAACTAGAGAATATAGACATAAATGCAGAACCAATAGAAGAAGAGAATATGGACAGCAAAAGAAATCTGCAGCACACTAAACATTTGTAAGAGGAGGTCACAGCAATTCAGGAAGAAACCCAGATACTGCAAGAACACAAAACAAATATATTGCACCAGAAATTCATAAGTTCCTAAGCGTTTAATGAAAATGTTTTATAGTGATACAAAAGGCGCCAACAAAGATACGATATTTATTTGTTGGCACTCCGTCGCTTACGACGTCGAGGGTTCCAGTTGATCCGATCAACGGAACAGCCTACTCGTGAAATTAACGTGCAAGTGGCTGAGCACTCCACAGACACGTGTACCCTTAACGTAGTTCTCTGGGAGATTCAGCGTGACACAGAGTACAACAGGATTGAATTACAGGCACAGAGTACAAGAGGGTTCACCACCATCCCCTGCCGGAGCCTCGTGGAGCTTTAGGTGTTTTCGCTCAATAAACACTCATAATGCCCGGTCTAGGAATCGAAACCGCGATCCTATGACCGCGAGTCCGCTGCCCTAACTACTGGGTCATTGCGACTCCACACGATATTTATTAAACTGGAGATGATCTGGCTAGTTAAGCTAAGAGAAAATTATCTTAATCCCCAAACCTAAATAAAAAGCCAACATTTAAAACTATAATACATAACATGTCTTTCTGAAGCTTACAAGAAAAGTCACAGAAAGTAAATAAGCAACCAGGAAGAAGACTTTGTTGAAGGATATTGGCAGGAACGCTTTAAAGACTAATATGGCAGTAGATATCATTGAATGATAAAACTAAAGCGTATTAGGAGAGACTACGAGAAAGATTCCTTTGCGCATGACATTACACACATAGGCTCAATGAAAATGAACGATGGACTGCAGTTATATGAAAATGGGGAATAATTTTAAGTAAGTGACAGGCAATTATGGAAATTCTGACAAAAGAATGAGTTATTCCCCTTGAATAACTCCATCTTTCCACATCTTTACTGTGTGACGCTTATATAAGGCATACTTTACTAAATTAGATTGGTCTAGAATGCAAACACTGTCAGTGCTTCACCAGCTACTGATGCAGATAATAAACATCTAAAAATACACTGCAGATAATACACGGATTTACGAGAGTAATTTATATAAAATTTAGATGATAAAACCGCAGTAACGCAACCTTGGCGGAAGGCAAGTTAATCAAAATAATAATATCATAACAGAAAGGCTAATAAAACAATTGGTCAAAACTCATTCCTACATGTTTTTTATATCCTGGTGTTGGATAAATAATTTAACAAAACAGGCAGGAGAAGTATTTACACGACGCACTACGATTTCTGTTACACGAGGTTAAACGTTCTCTGCCAACAGCTCACAGTGAACTGCTCACAGGTTTTTATTTTATAGCAGAGGTTCTCAGACTTTTTGGATCACCGCCTCCCTCATGGCCACATAATACCATCGGCGCCGCCCCTAATTTTATGTATAAATAAAAGTTTTATATTTTACTAATTTATATATACTATGAACCCTTTGATATTTAACATATTATATAATTTGTATACAATACTATAACAATATAAATTCATAAGCGTCCCCCGATCCATTGCCTTTCTCCCAATGCCTCCCTTTTCTCTACATCTTAGACACCAGCACCCACCTCAACCCTCTCAAGGCTTACCGAGGGGCGGTAGCGCCCACTTCGAGAACCTATGTTTTAAAGCAATATATCAGCCCACTTTTACTCACTGGGGGAGGGGTGTCGGAGTCCTTCCACAACAACGTTTTTATTTGATTAATAAAATATAAAGAGTACAGAACTGATATGCGACAGAACAGTTTAGCAAGACATATTATAGATTCCTTAGATTGATATATTATATTGAGATACACAGGGAAAAGAGCTTCTAGAAACGTACATTGAGATTTAGCAGCCAACAATAGCAGTTGTATCGAGAATAATCAACTAAGTATTGATATCCAAAGCTAACAGGAATGAAAAATGATTCCTTTTACAAGTATTAATTCTCGAAGACGATGATGAAAATCTTAAGGAAAAAGAGTATCTAAATAGAAAGGTTTCGAATTAAAGATAACCAGAGGCGCAGGAGTGGCTGTGTGGTAAGTAGCTTGCTCACCAACCACATGGTTCCGGGTTCAGTCCCACTGCGAGGCACCTTGGGCAAGTGTATTCTACTATAGCCTCGGGCCGATTAAAGCCTTGTGAAAGGATTTGGTAGACGGAAACTGAAAGAAGCCCATCATATATATGTATATATATATATATATATATATATATATATATATATATATATGTGTGTGTGTATGTGTGTGTGTGTGTGTGTGTGTGTGTGTGTGTGTGTGTTTGTCCCCCAACATCGCTTGACAACCGATGCTGGTGTGTTTACGTCCCCGTAACTTAGAGACAGAATCTTATGAGATTAGGTGTTTTAAGAAAAAGGATATGAACAACGCTCTTGGTCTTAAAAATATGAACAACATAGAAGAAATGGCACCACAAGACACAGCAAACATACTCTTTGTACGTAGACTCTTACAAATACAGCAGAAAACACCAATATGGTAGGTGTGCAAAGCCTACAGAATTGTGCTCGACAGAGTAGTGAAAGTAAGCGAAGATAAAGTTACAGAAAAATTATATTAATGAAAACAGCAATGATAATTTCAGCTTAATTTAGAAATAATTCTATGAAATATTCTAATTTAATTAGAATCGTAGTAAGTTTATAAACATATACGATTTAATGATATAATGTATTAAAATATTTCCTTCCAGTAAAAATAGTTGGTAATCTTATTAGTTCATATTATTTTTGCGTACACAAATAACACACACACACACACACACACACACACACACACACACACACACACACACACACACACACACACACACACACACACACACACACACACACACACACACACACACATATATATGCATGCGTTTATATTTAATGTTTATGGGTATTCCTGACATTTACATGGTACGGATAGTTTAATAAAATTATATTTGTTGAGTACATCTTATTCATCTTAACAAGTTCTTTCGTATTTGAAATATTTTTTTCAATTACGAAATCATGTTTAGATTATTTAGCTGCAGGTATAGACTTAATATATAGTAATTAACTTATAAGAACAACTTGTATAAGTAGAGTACATTATGCGTAGATGTATTTTAATTCTAAAAAAAAAAAAAAATCATAATAAAAGCATGATAGCTTTCTTCGCAATATTTAATATAAAGAAGAACATAATATATTTATAGACTGGAATGCAGGCAATATATGTTTGGATAATGGAATGTGTATTCGGTTGATGTAAGCATTTAGTACTAAAAGTCCATAATTAATTATCATCTGCGCGTAAAAGAGCGAGGATCAAAACGATGACGTAAATATTGTTAATATGTTCCTGCAGATCTGAATGTGGGTATGTTAATAGCTGTTGTATTTCGCCTTATGAAACAAACTGATCTTTTCATATGATATGAGCTGATAATGATGTGGATTCATTTACGTGAAAGAGCTTTGAGTCACTGGTGTTTCAACTTGATTGTGCCTCTTCAGCGAAAACTCCTCCCGATCAATGAAACTAATCAAAAATGACCATTACTGCTAATAGAATTCAGGAAAAACTATTTGCTGATGCGAATGAATATGTACATGATTTTGAATTCCATTGTTTTACGACTTCTTTCATAATCTGATTGTCGATATTTAACACCAAGTACGCATTTCAATATGCTCTGTTTCGGTTGAGAGAGTACACATCCCATTACAGGTCTGTAAGACCCCATTGAACTCTTATATAGAGAGCATTAGGAAAACCACCCTTAAATTTGAAGAAGTGTGACATGTCAGCCTCTCGCACTTTCCTAAGTAAAGTGAGTCGATAAAATCAGGCAAAGAAACCTGTTTTTATCGACACACTTCGCTCATTCCTTCTCAATTTCTTTGAACTGGCTCATAAACATTTGGAAAAAATAGAAAATTGCATTATTATTATTGTTGCTGTTTAAGGCACCGAGCTGGCAGAATTGTTAACGCGCCGGGCGAAATGCTTAGCGGTATTTTGTCTGTCTTTACGTTCTGAGTTTATATTCCGCCGATGTCGACTTTGTCTTTCATCCTTTCGGGGTCAATAAATTAAGTACCAGCTGAGTACTGGGTTCGATGTAATCGACTTGCCCCTTCCCCCAAAATTTCAGGCCTTGTGCCTCTATAGTAGAAAGTATTATCATTATTGTTGTTAATGCGATAAACTAGCAGAGTCTTTGGAACGATGGAAAAATACTTTGTAGTAATTCTTCTTGGTTTTGAATTCTGAGTTCAAATCCTGCTAAAGCCAAACTTCGCCATTCTTCCCTTCGTGGACGATAAAATAAAGACTCAATCAAGTTCCGAGGAGCTATGTTATCAAAGTACTCCTTCACTTTAAAATTATAGACCTTGTGCCAACATTAGAAACCATTATTATTGGTGGTGGTGGAGTAAGTTGTGTTATTGACGCTGTTTATACTGTTTCAATCTCTTGAAATTTCTATTTTCACAAACATTCTTCTTCTTTGTGTTTTATTTCCTTTACTGTACAAATACAAACGAATAACCTTGAAACGCAGCCTTTGTACTAATTTCTTTGTCTATTTATATTTAATCTATTTTGATAATTGAAAATTATTTGGGGGACGTGTTTGTTTACGTTACTGAGGCTAATGCCACTATCTCTACAGGAAGCATCGCTTCCTGTCGCTTCTGGAAATATTTAAAATCACGTACAGTATTGCTACAAGCTGTTTCATAAAATACTTGAAATGCTTAATGATAAATCCTCGTATTCCAGTTAGTGTGATAAACTAATTAAATGATCCGAAGAATTCTGTTTGTAAAATTGGAACACTCACACACCCCCATCCACCCACACACAAACGACGTCCTCCCCCCACTCTTTTCCTTAAAGTAATCCCGTTAAAAATATATTCGTGGACTGTTGACACGTTTGAATGAATAATTGATAATCAATAATAATACAAATAATAGGAAAGTATTAACAGGTATTATCGCATGGGAAAATATATACGTTCCTTGCGGAAAACAATCTACTGTTAGTAGAACAAAATGGATACCGAAAAGGATCCAAGGGCACAGAGGACCACATTGCGATAGACAAGGTTATAGTTGGTTGGTTGGCACTCCGTCGGTTACGACGACCAAGGTCCCATCTGATATGATTAAATGAACAGCTTGCTCGTGAAATTAACGTGCAAGTGGTTGAGCACTCCACAGACACATGTACCCTTAACGTAATTCTCGGGGAGATTCAGCGTGACACAGAGTGTGACAAGGCTGGGCCCTTTGAAATACAGGTACTACAGAAACAAGACGAAAGAGTGAGAGAAAGTTGTGGTGAAAGAGTACAGTAGGATTCGCCATCATCCCCTGCCGGAGCTTCGTGGAACTTTAGGAGTTTTCGCTCAATAAACACTCACACCGCTCGGTCTGGGAATCGAAACCACGATCCTACGACCGCGACTCCGCCGCCCTAACCACTGGGCCATTGCGCCTCCACAGACAAGGTTATAATGAAGAACTGTATACGGTACCAAAACAGCTTATGCATGGCCAGAATAGACTTCAAATAGGCTTACGACATGTTGCCGCATTTATGGATTTTGGAAACACTCGACGTGGAATAGCTGAGAACGTGTGTGCACTGATTAAGAACAGCATGCCTAGTTGGAAAACACGTCTTTCCTGTAACAACCAGCATTTAGCCTAGGTAACAATAAAAAAAGGCATCTTCCAAGGAGACTCTTGTTTACCAGTTATTTGTTATAACCTCGATCCCACTTTTTGTAGTCATGCGCAAAGTCAACGTGCGCTATGATCTGAGGAAGAATGGATCTCGTCTCAACTACCTTCTCTTCGTTGATGATTTAAAACTGTTCGCAAAAAAACAGAACCTGGGATGGAGAGGCTGGTTGAGACTGTGCAAATGTGCAGCAAGGATAGAGAGATGGAATTTGGCATCTCGAAGTGTGCGGTTAAACTCAAACATTCCCTCCTGCAATAGGCAGCCATTACATTTTCATTCTGAAATCTCAGACATCATGCTTTCATAACATGGATAACTTGAAGGAACTGTTATTCTTGTCCTTCGTTAACTGCATTAAAATTTTCTGGAAAAATTCCAGGTGAGAAAATAGAAACTGTGTTATTAACATTCGATAGACCATGACATTATACGCATAAAAAATTTTCTCATTCCACTTATATAAACCAGGTAATTATTATTCAACAGAGAGGTTTTGAATAACCAGTAAAAAGTCAGCCAAACTTATAATTCCAGTGTGTGGTGGTTTTGGTCAAATATGCTAGCTAAAATTTCCTTCATTCGCACCTGAACAAAACTTTCCCCCTTAATTTTCTGTATTCACGTTTGGGAATTCATCTCGAGATGATTTGAACCATTGCTTTTCCAAAATATTTCAGTAAACCAAGTTTAATATGGATCACCTTAAGAGAAAATGCTACCGTGCTAGTTATTGGGACATGTGTTGATATTAGTGGCCTACCATTGATATTAGTTGCTCGGTTGCTCAATCAACATAACAGGCAACAGTATTTCGTAAATCCTGTTTGTATGCCTATCAGTAACGCAATAATTTTTGGATTTTCAAAGAAGTTCATTTGCGAAATAGGGTATTGAATCATACAGAGTATGATATATAAATATTATGACATGTCTAGCTCAACTTGTAAATGTTCGATATTGAATGAACAAATATCTATTCGCATTCACTCTTCACCTTTTGACTGATAAATCTGAATGAATATTTTTCTACAAACTTCAATGATAAATATGAATTATTTTGGGATTTTCAGAAGAAGTTACAAGATATTGATATATCGCTGAATGAGTTATCTGCATGCAAACAATTTTACAAAAATTAATTTCATT
This sequence comes from Octopus bimaculoides, assembly GCF_001194135.2. Lineage (NCBI taxonomy): Eukaryota > Metazoa > Mollusca > Cephalopoda > Octopoda > Octopodidae > Octopus > Octopus bimaculoides. Next base: position 56,300,166 of record NC_068983.1, read on the forward strand.
CTCGACACTATAGTTTATTAATTCGACTGAGTTTTATCAATGACTTCTCTGGAAGTATACACTATCAACAAAAACCTTTGCTTTGATCTACGCACCTATCGCATCCAGTATCTGAAAATACTTTCTCACTTTCTTTTTTGGCGGACTGCGCCGGGTTTTATTTCAGAAAAACAACAACAGTAATAGTAAAAGAAGATAAAGAAGATATTTGGAGTGAGAACGAGGTAATTCATTGGTTTCATATATACATATATCTATATCTGTATATATAAATGTATATAT
>NC_068983.1:56301181-56301847 GCF_001194135.2 Octopus bimaculoides
ATGTATATACTGAAACCCCCTTCGGTCATGACTGACCATGGGATTGCACCTAGAAAGTTACCCACCGAGGCACAAGTCCGGGCAAGGTTGTTTATGGAAGACCAGCAGTCGCCAATGCATACCGGTCTCCCCTCTCCACGCCACCAGTGTTATCCAAGGGAAAGGCAAAGACCGATACAGCTTGGCACCTGTGACGTCGCAACTCATTTTTACAGCTGAGTGAACTGGAGCAACGTGAAATAAAGTGCCTTGTTCAAGAACACAGCACGTATCCCGGTCCGGGATTCGAACTCACAACCTCACAATCGTAAGCTCGACGCTCTAGCCACTGAGCCATGCGCCTTCACTGCATGTATATATGTACGTGAGATAATAGTTTCGCTATTAATAGTGAAAGTATTAAACAGAAAGTATTATCTCACGTTACAATAGAGATGCTTTTGTTTCACTTTTGACACATAATACTGAAATAGTGTAAGAGATACGATATTGATCCGGGCTCGCATTAGGTAAAAAGTTGAAAATTATTTTGGCCCATGACACTGTATGGACTCTAAGTAAAGCATGTGTAAATTTGAATGAAATCAGTGGGGTCGTTCTCGAGTTTTAGCGATGCACACATACATACTGACATTCTCACTTATATATATATATATATATATATAT
>NC_068983.1:56302297-56304867 GCF_001194135.2 Octopus bimaculoides
ATATATATATATATATATAAACCTATGATTTTATACATTTGCAAATGCTCTCTCTACGTCTTAGACTTAGGCAAGATATTTTTATATTATTGTAAATATTTAGATTCTCTGGTTGGTAGTTGAATGGCTTCCTGTTTTTGCTTTTACGATATTTTCAAGGTTCATACTTCATCACACACAACGTCATATACAGCATATCACATTGTAAGTCTTCTGTCCATTATGTGGAGTGCGAGGAGTTGGGTGTGTTGGTTATGAACGGTGCAAGTAACCAAATACATATCGAAAAACTCCCGGCTTAGATTATCTAAGTTCTCTATTGCCCCGACAGTTTGCATTTTCATACCATAATGTAAAAGAAGGAAAATCGAACAAGGAGGGGGGGAAATGATGTAAGTTTAGAGGAGTATTTGATAAAATATTAATGATTACGATGGGCATATCTATTCGCTATAATCGGACAAATGTAGGCACAAGTAAGTCTGTAATTTAGTTTCTGAACTGTTGCTATGTATTAGCAGCTTCCGATATGGTTTTCACAGTCAGTCATGGATTTATGCCTGCAGACATGCAATTGTACATCAATAATGCATAGGCATATTACATTTATACCTTTCTACATAGCTATGCACACTCTGTCTCAATAACATAAGCATATATAAAGCTTCTCTGAAGCATACAACCATACGGACTCGTGTAAAATGTGTTTATATATGGAGATTATACAGGTGAGTTGAAATACGTACAGGCGTCAATAAAAAGGACATTCACGCATAAACGCACGCACATATATATACATAAAAGCATACGAATGTACACTCTCTTTCTCTCTCTCCCTCTCTTTCTCTCCCATCTTCTTTCTCTCTCTGTCTCTCCCTCTCTCATACACACACACGTATAAGGAATATATTTGTTCATTTATAACACAAGCAGAAATAAACGTGTAAGTACGTATATAATTATACCTATAATAAATATACACAAATATTAATACAAATATACATACGTTTACACACTCCAACTCGCAAAGGTATAATTACACACATAAACGCAGCTATAGACACATCTACAAGCACAATCATACATATATACATATATATTTTTATCATTTTCTATTGCTATACTATTAATCGCATATGTGTGTATGTGTCTATTTAAGTACATAGGTCTGTTGGGAGAGAGACAGACGTTTTAGTGTGCGTGCATATGGCCACTGCTATTCAGATTATCGGCTCTACGACATATGTACTTCCGTGATAGTTGCTAATGAATACTCTCAACACATTTACATATGCATATATCTAATGTTAACTATGTACAAAGATAAAAACCCGAACAAAATGGCTCTTGCTCACACAACATTTGTTACAGAGGCTCAAACATGTACATGCACGCCCCATCCACTCACTTCATATTCACACGCACATATATGGCGTCTAAAGAAAATGATTGCGTGCATCAAATGTGTACATAATATAACTTGGATCAAATTCACAGACACTCTTACTGATTCTTACTTGCAATCTTATACGCCTACACAGATATACGTATGTATGGAGAATATATAGGCCTTACTTATAGCTAGCACGCCGGAGTGAAAACTACGTGAAAAAAATGTCTGCCGGGACTGCATGGTTCCAAGTTAAATCACACCTACTTGTGGTAGCCCGGAGGCGCAATGGCCCAGTGGTTAGGGCAGCGGACTCGCGGTCGTAGGATCGCGGTTTCGATTCCCAGACCGGGCGTTGTGAGTGTTTATTGAGCGTAAACACCTAAAGTTCCACAAGGCTCCGGCAGGGGATGGTGGAGAGCCCTACTGTACTCTTTCACCACAATTTTCTTTCTGTTTCTGTTGTGCCTGTATTTCAAAGGGCCAGCCTTGTCACACTTTGTATCACGCTGAATCTCCCCGAGAACTACGCTAAGGGTACACGTGTCTGTGGAGCACTCAGCCACTTGCACGTTAATTTCCTGAGCAGGTTGTTCCGTTGATCGGATCAACTGGAACCCTCGTCGTCGTATCTGAAGGAGTGCCACCAACTTGTGGTAGTAGGATAATAGTTCAGTTATCTTGATAGAGGGTGCGGTTGACTTTTGTAATATGTGGAGTATCCTTTTTCCACAGAGAGAAAAAAAGGAAGTTCTGAGCTCTGAGCGAATACGAAAGACACGCTTGGTGGAGCGTGAGAAAGACCGGGGAAAATTGTGCGGAGGCTACGGGAAACTATTGAGGAGGCTGCAGGCGAATATAGAGGAGGATCCGAACCAACGGGGAGTAGGTATTTTCGATAATGCTGCTGATTATACTGGGTCAGGCAATTTTCTTTTTGTAAACCTCAAGTAGCATATGTGACAAGTGAATCCTACCTCGATATCATCAGCTGTAAGTTCTGTGTAAAATATTTGGAATACCATCAGGCAGAGTGAGAGTCGCCCTACAGATCACAGCTATGAATTGTTAGGATCGCTTCATTGCGTAGATCGTTTGATTTCGGTTGTTGCAGCGATAGTTAAATGGGTATACACACACACACACTCACACACACACACGCACACACACACACACACAC
>NC_068983.1:56305846-56310589 GCF_001194135.2 Octopus bimaculoides
GTGTGTGTGTGTGTGTGTGTGTGTGTGTGTGTGTGTGTGTGCAAAACGGGAGAGAGAGAGAGAGAGAGATAGAGAGAGAGAGATAAGTTGACATATTGTGATGGAACGTCAGTGAGGAAATTGAAACTGCGAAAATCATGTTTGATAAAAGCTTTGCTTACAAGACAACACCTGTTTTTGCTATTGTCTGGGGTAAAAAAAAAATGCAAATTAAAAATACTTAAGCAAGAAATATGAATAAAATTGAAGTGAATAGGAGAGAATTAATATAACGACAATGTGTGAACTTGGAAGAAGTGAAAGAAAAAGAAATGGTAGAAACAAACAAAAGCATAAACTAATCAGGGAATGAATTTTGGTTCTGTGGTATCAAGTAAATGAAATAACCCTTTAGCTGATGATGTTGACGCAATGTAAGCAGGATTAAATAGAAGCAACAATGAGTAATCTTTCTACTAAAGGCACGAGGCCTGAAATTTGGGGGAAGGGGACTAGTCGATTAGATCGAGCCCAGTACCTGAATGGAATTTAATTTATCGACCTCAAAAGGATGAAAGGCAAAGTCGAGCTCGGCGGAATTTGAACTCAGACCGTAGCGATGGGCGAAATACCGCTAAGCATTTCGTCCACCGTGCTAACGATTCTACCAGCTCATCGCTTCAGAAGTAACAATGAATACTCTTTTACTCTTTACTCTTTTACTTGTTTCAGTCATTTTAACTGTGGCCATGTTGGAGCACTTCCTTTAGCTGAGCAAATCGACCCCAGAACTTATTCTTTGTAAGCCTAGTACTTATTCTATCGGGGTCTTTTGCCGAACCGCTAAGTTACGGGGACGTAAACACACCAGCATCGGTTGTCAATCGATGCTGGCGGGGGGTGGGGGGAAAGACAGGCACAAAAATATACACACACACATATGCATGTTTATACATATATACGATGAGCTTTCAGTTTCCGTCTACCAAATCTACTCACAAGGCTTTGGTCCGCCCGAAGCTATAGTAGAAGTCAATTGCCCAAGGTGCCACGCAGTGGAAGTAACCCGGAACCATGAGGTTCGTAAGCAAGCTACTTGCCTCACAGCCACTCCTACGCCGATAATAATAATTGTTTCTAAATTTGGCATGACCTTAGGATAAAAAAATGTGTATTGAGAATGCTGCTGTACTTCGTCTGCGAATACATGAATGGACGCCTTCATCAGGCGGTGAAGCAGCTGTGAAGGTGTTTCGGTTACTTCCCCCACGACACCATAGCTCTCCGGGGTTACCCGATGAAGGCAACAAAATTCATGTATAACAACACGAAACTGTTGTCACATCAGTGTTTTATGGGGTTTTATTTTTGTAGTTCTATCCTTGTACAATTCTTCCTTATAGGTTTTGAAACTTGAGTAAATTTTACCTCTTTCCAGACGTATGACAATGGCGAGACAAGTAAAAATAAAAGCCGAAGAAAAAAACCGAACGATTTTGTCTGATAACCACATATAAAACAATGTAGTAATGTAATGCTGCTTAAGAAATAACAACAACAACATCAAGAAAAGATGTCTGTAAAATGATGCAAGATTAATATAATAGGAGGACCAAAGGCAACGAGCTGACACAATCGTTAGCTCAGCGGTATAAATGTTTAGCGGCATTTCGTCCGACTTCACGTTCTGAGTTCAAATTCCGCCGAGATCGACCTTGCTTTTCATCCTTTTGGGGGTCGATTAAATAAGTACCAGTTGAGCACTGGTGTCGATGCAACCGACTTACCCCACTCCCCTGAAATTTCTGGTCATGTGGCAAAATTTGAAATCAATATCGTAGGATGTTCAGGCAATAAATTGCAAAATGTAATTAGTGAAATAGGGGGAAAAAAACTGAATGGAGTCTAGTTTGCATCGGCAAGCATGAATTCATTAAATTGTGTAACATACAAATTAATGTGTTGGCGTTATTTTTGAAATGGTGGTGTGTTAGTTGCAGCGAGATGGTCGTTTATTAATTGTTTAAATCAGATTCCATTTCGCTCAGGGGATGGGGTCTGAAGGTAACATTTGACATTTCTTATCTTCAAACAAATCAAGCAAATTCATATTTGCGTTTCAAGAAACTGATTTGAAATATTCATTTGAAGCAAAGTTTTTATTTGCTACGTGATACTTGCAGCTTTACATGTGACAGCTTTTCCTACGCCGTCAAAAGAAAAATAAAAGGCAATGAAATATATCTGTGATAAAGATGGGGTCATCAAGGAAATATGTTGATAAAATCATTAATGCTTAGATTGAACGTGAGTTCGTTAGCATAGTAGTCGTGCTGGATTGAATTAAGAGTGTTCTGTTAATTAAAAGTCTTGTTTGAACAATCAAACTGGGTACGTGCAGTTAATTTATGTAATATGAGTGCTGACTAATTGGCGAGTCGACAACTCAACAGACGATTTGACAGAGTGGAATCTGATGACAATCTCGAGTGCCGAACGGGATTCTAGTAACCAGAGAGATTTTTCATAGGTTTACATAGCATATGAAAACTATATGGGTGTATGAATGTAAATATATATATACAAGTGGAGTTTGTAAAGGGTTTCTGAAGCGAGTGGGTATAACTAAATAAAATCGTCTTAGAAGGATTGACGCTTGGATAATCATTTTTTTAAATGTTGGAGCTTCACTTGAAGAGATAAAGCGGAGAGATTTTTATTATCCGAAAAGAGAATTAATAATTTCTTAATTCCTAAGATCCGAATATAACGGTTACTTTTATTTTATTATAATGGGTTTTTAAAGTTCTTAACATCATCATGAACGATCTTATATAGCCGGATTTGAAAAAACCCTTCGTAAAACGAGAATGGATCAAGAAAGAATTACTCAGAAGCTCGACAAATACTGTCTACCGAACTACAGTCACTGAGAGGAACCTTTAATTCCTTTCATAAACATATATACTCTACATATGCAATACCAACCTTGAAAATATGGCTAACATTGACAAAATATGATCGTTTGAAATGTTTTTTTTTTTTAATAACCATTTGTCTGAAACGTTAGCACACCGGGCGAAATGCTTAGCGGTATTTGGTTTGTCTTTACTTTCTGAGTTCAAATTCTGCCGAGATCGACTTAGCTTTTCATCCTTTCGGGGTCGATAAATTAAGTGCTAGTTGCGTACTGAGGTCGATCTAATCGACTGGCCCCCTCTCTCAAAATTTCGGGCCTTGTGTTTAGAGTAGAAAAAAAAAAAACAGTCAGCACATCGGACGAAATGCTTAGCGATATTTTATCTGCCGTTACGTTCTGAGTTCAAACTCCACCGAGGTCGACTTTGCCTTTTATAATTTCGGGATCGATTAAATAAGTAGCAGTTACGCATAGGATCGATGTAATCGACTTAATCCTTTTGTCTGTCCCTGTTTGTCCCTTCTATGTCGGTGATATGTGGTCAGGTGAAGTTACTATGGACATACGAATCCTCATGTTTACGCAAGATCGAAAAACAAGATCAGAGTCCTGTAGTGGATATTGAGAACAAGCCCTTAAAATTCAGTATCACGAACAGAAGCACCAGCGACTACATTTGTGGCAATAAATGCTATTTAATGAATTGCTATTCAGAAGGTCTTATAGGATAAAGTCAACAATAGAAACAAATTATAGAACTGAAGATCGAAAGACAACACCGGACATAACTCTAATGACGCAGAAGAAATAACCCCTTCCTCATTGTTTAGAGCTAAGTGTCAGAAACTCCAGCTCTCATTCTCAAACAACTTTAGCAGTAATAGCAAGAACTAAATCACTCGGAAATGTTCTCCTTACAACAGTAAAACGCTATCCACTTATAAAGATAGAAGAGCACTTATAAAGACAGGACAAACGGAGTGCATAGCAGACCAGCAGACTTGTTGAAAGCAATGTATTACAATGAAAAGAAAAAAAGGAAATGAGAATAACATTTTCTAAGGGTATTTTGTGTGTAGATCGCGAATATAACATCTGTTTCTTTCTGTAACCCTCCGGTTTCTCGTAAATTACCATCTAACTTAGATTAAATACACTGATGGTTCCGTAGATTAAATACACTGATGATTGAGTGCAAACAGGAATGTGCCGAAACTGACAACTCTAACAGTTATGAAGGACATTTGATACAATTTTGATAAGGTATTTCTAAGGTATTTGTCAACCTAACCTATGAAAATTATAAAAGTACCCTCAATACTTTTAAAGTTATATAGGTCCCAATAAGTGGTTAATCTGACAAGAAACCACACCTCATCATCCAACCTGAACTGAGTGATCTAGTTCGTGATCTAACACTTACTAAGCAAAAGAGTGAAGTCTTGGCCTCACGTCTGCAGCAATGGAACCTGTTGGATAAAGAAGCTCGAATTACAGTATTTAGGAAGCGTTCTTCAGATCTGTAGCACTTCTTCAGTTTGGAAAACAACTTGATTTACTGTAATGATATCAGAAACCTATTCAAAGCCCTTGTGCTGACCTATGAACCAAATGAATGGAGTTCATTCATAGATGTATCCCTTTACAGCAACAAAGCGGTTCTGTTGCACATTGGGAACACCACGTCTTTAGTTCCAATTGCTCACTCACTCATTTTAAGAGAGACATATTTTAAGAGAAACCTTGCTTTATTCTAGATCTCATAAGTTACAAGGAGCATGAGTGGTTAATTTGTGCGGACTTGAAAGTAGTAATTTGTGCGGACTTGAAAGTAGTAATTTGTG
>NC_068983.1:56310599-56311760 GCF_001194135.2 Octopus bimaculoides
GACTTGAAAGTAGTAATTTGTGCGGACTTGAAAGTAGTAATTTGTGCGGACTTGAAAGTAGTAATTTGTGCGGACTTGAAAGTAATGGGCTACAAAGTGAATACACTAAATTTATGTGCTTCCTTTGTAAAGGGACAGTAGGGCCAGATCAGAACATTATGTACGCTCAGAATGGCCACCTCGGGAAATTATGACGCCTGGATACCGTAATGTAAATCATAAGCCACTAGTTAAGAAGGAAAAAATCATTTTGCCGCCAATGCGTATAAAACTAGGCCTAATGAAGCATTTTACCAAAGCACTGCCACATAACAAGCCCTGTTTCCAGTAGCTCAAGGCAATCTTCCTTAACATAAGTGATGCCGAGATTAAAGAGGGCATATCCGTAGGCCCTCAGATTCGTCAACTTATAGCTGATGAGGACTTCAAGGCGACAATGGATGAAACTGAGTTTGCGGCCAGGCATGCATTCAAAGATATATGCAAAGGACTTCTGAGAAAGCACCAAGCGGCCAAGTGAGAGAGTATAGCGGAGAACCTAATCAAGTGCTACCAAGATCTCGGATGCAATATGTCGCCTAAGATACAGTTTCTTCATTCTCATCTGTCCTTCTTCCCAGAGAATGCAGATGTTAGCGATGAACATGGAGAGCGGTTCCATCAAGATATAGCGTCATTTGAAAACAGGAATAAGGGAAAACGGAGCCCAGCTATGCTGGCTGACTTCTGCTGGAACTTGATGCGTGACACACTTGAGACGTCTTATAAACGAAGAAGTAAACACTAAAATGTAGGTTAATACAATAAATAATCCTAACATACATGCAGATTCATTATATATTTATGGATTCATTACAATGGATATATTTAATCTGACTATGGGGCAAAATAAATTTATGGTATCGTGGATATTGGTACAAATTGCATAGATATTATGTTGGTAATTTACAAGAAAATGTAACGTGATGGGAAACTTTTGTTATAAAATTCGAATTAAGCACAATCAACTTCGTAATAAAATTTACTATGTTTTTTTCTCAACCCTGAAATTAGTTGTACAGTGAAATTAACATAAAAGCATTCAACCAAATCTAGCGTGAAGTGTAATAAAAAGCACGAGAAAACATATACTGATGTTGCTCTGGTCAGAAATATTGTTTT
>NC_068983.1:56312058-56313113 GCF_001194135.2 Octopus bimaculoides
AGTAGACCTCGGCGGAATTTGAACTCAGAGCGTAGCGGTAGACCGAAATACCGCTAAGCATTTCGCCCGGCGTGCTAACGTTTCTCCCAGCACACCGCCTTCGGTGTGTTAAGGTTTTTTATTTCTTTATTGCCCACAAAGGGCTAAATATAGAGGGTACAAACAAGGACAGACAAAAATAGATTAAGTCGATTACATCGACCCCAGTGCGTAACTGGTACTTAATTTATCGACCCCGAAAGGATGAAAGGCAAAGTAGACCTCGGCGGAATTTGAACTCAGAGCGTAGCGGTAGACCGAAATACCGCTAAGCATTTCGCCCGGCGTGCTAACGTTTCTCCCAGCTAACTGCCTTCGGTGTGTTAACGATTCTGCCAGCTTCTGCCTTATCAAACGCGTTAATTATGCCCTGTTTTTATGTTGGAGTGTTATTTACTATTTTTTTTTCATTTTATACCGTTTGTTTGAGTTTCATTAATATTTAAAATATTTTCTGTTCTTTAGTTTTGCGGTAGTTTTACTCTATTTACTGTAATCTTTCCGAGAAACGGATCTCAAGACACAAGAAGCTATTTTTCGCTTTAGTGCTAAATGGTAGCAAAACTATAGATATATTTAAAAAATCCGATTTTGTTTTCTAACTCCATTATTTTAGCGCGTCTAACGATAGCTCAGCAGCAAATAGTAATCATGATGATGCGGATGAAGATGAAGAAGATGATGGTAATGATGATGATGATGATGATGATGATGATGATGGTGGTAGTGGGGATAACAATGGTCACGATGAGTATGGCAAAATATTATATATATATATATATATATATATATATATACACTGGACTGCGGCCATGCTGGAGTACCGTCTTAAAGTTTTTGGGTCGAAGAAAGCAACCCCTGCACTTACTTTTATAAGCCTAGTACTTATTCTATCAGTTTCTTTTGCTGAACCGCTAAATTCCGAGGACATAAACACATCTATATATACTCTTTTACTCTTTTACTTGTTTCAGTCATTTGACTGCGGCCATGCTGGAACACCGCCTTTAGTCGAG
>NC_068983.1:56313368-56319153 GCF_001194135.2 Octopus bimaculoides
AGCAAAAGGACCCCAGGACTCATTTTTTGTAAGCCTAGTACTTATTCTATCGGTTACTTTACCGAACCGGTAAGTTACTGGGACGTAAACACACCAGCATCGGTATACATACATACATACATACGTACATACATATATACATACATACATACATACATATATATATATATATACTCACACGCACTCTCCCCTTCACACACACATATGCACACATACACATATACATATACATACATGTATATGTATATATATATATATATATACACACACACACACATATATATATATTTACAATGCATATATATATATATATAAATATATAAATACATACGTACCTCTCTCTATATATATATGTGTGTGTGTGTGTATGTGTGTGTGTATGTGAATGTATGTATAAGAATGATTGCATGCTTACAAATCAACTCTATTACTTATTATCATTTCCTAAAGTGGAGTATGCAAGATGTCGAACAAACTATATCGCGCCATTTAATTTCTCCTCCATAGCTCAAAGTTTAAATTCTACTGGAGTGGACTTTGCCTCCCTCAGATCTTGAACAAAATAGAATAAGCACGACTAATATTGAAAGACCAATTAAATCATCTGTATACCTCTAGTACACAATTTGGCTTCATACCAAATATGTGAAACTTTAATATAATATTTCCTAGTAGTCCTAAGTAGCGTAAATGGCTGCAGCAATGTCAGATTAAACGCACTGCAGTATTTATTTCCCTTCGAGAAGTTTCAATCTGGCATAAGAAAACACGAAACTGCACTCCCCTGTATTCCCCTGACTCTACTAACATCATTATTCATCGTCAATATAATTAGAAGTACTAAATACTTGTTTATAGTGTAACGGTTACTTTATCTACATATACTTACAGGTTTGTATACTTACAGATACATATACATACATACAGAGTTACAAATCGACACATCCATATACGAACAGGCACACGCGAACACACATACTCATATACATGTAATTACACGCATATAATCACACTTATACACAATTATTACTATATAATCACTGCATTAAATTCACATTATGGTTTCATGTTCATTAAGCAAACGGATGTCTTTGATATTTCGATCTACAAAGTATGGCAATGATACCCTTGTCTCCTGTACTCACTGGGCATACATACATACATACATACATACATACATATATATATATATATATATATACATATATGTATGTATGTGTGTGTATATATATATACACATATATATATATATATGAAAATACGCGCATAATATATAATATGTATATATATGCATAATATATGCATATATATAATATGTAATATAATATAATATATATACATATATGTTTACGCATACATGCATACACACATATATAATATATATACGCGTATATGTATGTATCAATGTATATGTCTATGTATATGAATTGCGACTATCTTGTTCTTTTATACGTTTGTATAAATTTAAATATACATTCATACACACACACACTCACACACACACATACATATTTACAGAAATATCCATACTTCTTAGCGTCCTTGTATATGTGTGCACGAACCTGTGTATATATGTGTGTGAGTGTATGTATGTGCGCATATGTATTAATGTTATGTGTGTGTGTGCGTGTGTTTGTGTATTCAAGTGTGTACATGTTCAAAGACCAACGTACTAAGAACGTTTTAAAGGAAAGTTTTATAGATTTTAACAATGCATATTTTCCCCAAGTTACTGCTTGATGTTTCGCCATTGTTGATGCTGAATGGAAATATCATTAAAGCTGCTTGATGTGTCCGAAGGGCTTCCAACGTCTTAATTCCGCTAATTATTTTACATTTAGCACGTCCTACTTTACCGTCTGTTATATAGGAAAGAAACGAAGTAGCATTGAAACTTATTGGAAACGGCAGCACTCTAGAACAATCAACTAAAGTCGTGTAGAATTCAATTAGTTTTAATAACTGTCTCTAGCCAAGCAAATAGCAAGCAATGTCTACCGATTTTCGCGTCTGAAATATCTGGTATAAGTAGACTAAATGCATTCAAGCAGAGCTCTGCAATTTGGAATATTCTTACGAAGAACTATTGACATAAAGAGTTAAGTACTTTTAACGCCAAGACCTTAATTAGAGATAGAGAGATAGAGATAAATAGATTGATTAATAGAGATAGAGAGGGAAGGAGGAGAAAGAGAGAAGGAAAGAGAGAAGGAAAGAGAGAGAAGATGGACGGCATATGTAGAAAATTGGTAATAAGCAGAGATGCGGTCAATTAATAAGAGAATAAGAACGAATAAGACAGAAAATGATACAGTGATATATAGACATATGGATGCACAAGTACATAAATACATATATACGTATTTATTTACGCACGCGCACATGCGCATACACACATACACACACTCACATACACAAACACATATATATCCCTGTATGTATGCATGTTTATCTATCACCTATCTATTTGTCTATCTGTCTGTCTGTTTACTTATATACGTATAATTGTGTGTTTATATGTATACATACACACACACACACACACAGAAACACACATATATGTGCATATGCGTGGCTGTGTGGTAAGAGGCTTGCTTCCCAATTACATGTTTTTGTGTTCAATCCCACTACGTGGCACCTTGGGCAAATGGTTTTCTACTATAGCCTCGGCCGACCAAAGCCTTGTGAGTGGATTTGGTAGACGGAAACTTAAAGAAACCCGTCGTATATACGTATACTCTTTTATTTGTTTCAGTCATTTGACTGCGGCCATGCTGGAGCACCACTTTGAAGGAATTTAGTCGAACAAATTGATCTCAGGGCTTATTTTTTCAAGCTTAGTACCTATTCGACCAGTCTCTTTTGCCGAATTGCTAGCTTACGGGGACATAAACACACCAACACCGTTTGTCAAGCGGTAATAGGTGACAAACAAAGACACACAAGCATACACACATAGATATATACATATATATATATATATACGACTGGCTTCTTTCAGTTTCCATCTACCAAATCCACTCACAGGGCTTTGGTAGACCCGAGGCTATAGTAGTAGACACCAGCTCAAAGTGCCACGCTGAGGGACTGAACTCAGAATCATGTGGTTGGGAAGCAAACTTCTAACTACAGAGCCACGCTTGCGCCTATATATTGATATACTCCGTACTGGCAAAAAAATTTTACTTGATACGATCTCGGATGTCATTATTTTTTGTAGACATAAATATTTATCAACTCGTAAATCTTTTTCTCAAAATAATTAGTTTATATGATTTTAACGTATTTACACTTTGTGCGTTTGGATACATCTTAAACTACTGTAATCTATAACTTCATAATCTATTTAAACATGTGAATTTAGCTCTATCATATAATCTGCTTGAACAGTATGTTCCGACACAGCGTTCGAATTTTAAAACTTCTTAATTTTCTCATGTTGCTTAAAACTTAAGAATTAAATAACTTTTTTATAAATCCTTTTAGATTAGCTCTGATGAGAGAAATGTAGATGATTGTTAGGGTTGGAATTAACTCACCCATACCAACCTATATTTTCTCGAAACGGCTGTCAGACATTGTTCCTGCTGAAAAGTCTTTTAAAATCATTTTATATCAGCATTCTCATCTATTTGGATTACCAGTATACATTTATCATGTACATATTTCAATATCCTCATTGATTTTTAAGACGGACATACAAACTCGCAAGTACATTTATGTATTTATATATTTATATATTATATCATGTAAATATGAGTGCACCTATGTATGCTGTGAAGTATTCCGATACTTTGAAATATACTGAGTGAATATGAACACTGACCTTTGAAAATTGTTCTCTCTTGGCTTTATATTCCTAATGTTCTATTAGAGAGCGAATTAGTTGTGCTGTATAAGGGGATAATTATCCTATTTATTTTTTCATTATATATATATATATATATACACATATTTATGTATTTGTGTTTTTATGTATCTCAGCGGTAAATGTTAAATTCTATCTTCCAACGTCAGCTCGAAATTTTCTTTCACTCTTTTTCATCTTGTTCATTCATGTGTCAGCAATAATGACTCCAGTTAGTTCTGATAAAAATTCTCTCTTACCACACATCTTCTGAATACAGATGCACCCTCTGTCGCTCTCCTAGCTATATGAGTCTCATCAGGTCAACGACCAAACCTTCTCTTGTGCATTGAGAGCATATTTACATCACTTCCAATCGAAGTCGAGGTTCTCGTGGATATTAACATTCAGAACCAGCAACGCCATTGGTGCGGAAACTGAATCTTTCTTAATACACAGCTCTCTTCGTTAACTATATATCTCTTTATACAATAAGGAGTTACGCGTTGCCATATCTAATAATCAACGATATTCTACACACTTCCATTCATCCGTCCTTAGCAACACACGCATTATCCATCCAGACCAGTAATTTGGAAGGAGAAAGCAGTTGATTAGGTTAGCACGAGACCGACATTATCACAGCTCCCGATGAAGATATACATACATCTATATATACATTATAAATATACATACATAGATATACACACACACACACACACGCACACACACACACGCGCGCACACACACACACACACGCAACACACACGCATACGTACTTACACTCACACGCATATACATACGAATGAGTGGACACACGAAAGAAGGGCAGTCAACCAATTTATTTGGAGTTACATGTATGGATCATAAAAGTTTGATTCAAAATCGTTGGTAACCTTGAGTTTCAAACGTGATGCTAGTCGTCAGCCATTTTGCATTTGAATTCAAATTCAAAATGACTGATGACTGGCATCACGCTTGAAACACAAGAGTACTGACAAATCTGATTCGAACTGTTTTGATGTTTATATATGTGTGTGCATGTGTGCGTATGTGTGTGTTTGCATGTTTGTGTGTGTGTGTGTGTCTATATTTCCCTATCTATCACTCCTCTCTCTCTCTATCTGTCTATCTATTTGCTTGTCTATGTATGTATGTATGTATGTATGTATGTATGTATGTACGTATGCGTGTATGTATCTATCTGTCTGTCTGTGTGTCTGTCTATCTATCTATCTATCTATCTATCTATCTATCTATCTATCTATCTATCTATCTATCTATCTGTCTCTCTGTCTGTCTTTCTATGTATGTATGTATGTATGTATGTATGTATGTATGTATGTATCTATCTATCAGTTTAAATTTATATTTGCAAATTATAAGATTATAATTACAAATGCAAACACATTTCAAAATAAAATTGGCAATTCGAAAATACGTTTCATACGTGAATGTATGTACATATATATATACATACATATATATGTGTATATATATATATATATCAGTATATATACATATATACATAGGTGTATATGTGTGTATGTGTGCCTGTGTGTGTACACTGATAAATGTAATAAATTTTTTATTATAGTTTATATAAAATGACATGTTCGTCAAAATTCAATTATAGATAACACTCTAGTCTCTTTGGAAGATAACAGATAAACAAGTGAAAATACACATACACCCAAACACTCACAGATGCATCTAACATTGTCTGTATATTCATATGAATGTATTTATACATACACTCACACAAACACACATATGCTTAAAAGATATAGCCATATATATATATATACATATATGCATATGTATTTAGGTATATGCATATATAATATATATATATATATATATATATATATATATATAGACACACACACACACACACACATACACACACACACACACACGCACACACACACATATATA
>NC_068983.1:56319436-56322414 GCF_001194135.2 Octopus bimaculoides
TATATATATATATATATATATATATATATATATATATATACATACAGATTTATGCATTTGTATGTCCACATATATGCAAGTATTGGTGCATCTATAATCACACGTGTGCACGTGTGATTATAGATATGTATCTTAAAAATACAGAAAGGATGTTACATACACAAGGCACCATTCAAATATATTTGCCATACCGCTTCCGATACATCCACAAGCATAAAGAATACATGTGCGTTGAGGTGTATGTATTTCGGAGTTCCAACTGAATCTATAAGGATCATCCTTATCAATATTTACACGTCATAGAAGTATGCTATTCCGATTGATATACATACATACATGCATACATACATACGTACATATATACATAAATACATACATACGTATATACATACATACATACATACATACATACATACAAGGGTGAGTGAAAAAGTAATGCCATATTGTTTAGGACAGGTATAATTACCAACACAGGAACATGTATCATACATCAAAATGAAGCTGGTCCTCTGTGGATCACATCCTTTCTTCGCAACATAGTCACCGTTTCTCTCGATAGCAATGTTTCACCTTTGAATGAGACTGTGTATCCCTGCCCCGTAAATTTCTGTTGACTGTTCTTTGAGCCATCTCTTTACTACAGTTTTCACTTCCTCGCCACTAGAATAATGTTTGCCTCTCAAACCCTCTTTCATGGGGCTGAAGAGATGTAGTCCAGTGACGATAACAGTCCACTTTTTGACTCACCCTCGTACGTACGTACGTACGTACGTATGTATGTATGTATGTACTGCCTAAATATCAATCTTGAGAAATTTTGGCTTCTCAGAACTAGAAAGGAGAAAGCTAATTCGAAGATTAGAGATCCAAGCTAATACTAGAACTGTAAAAGTATGTAAAACTTTCCAGTTTATCATTTAAGTATATATGAGTATGTCTCGATGTGCAAGTGTATGCATAAGAATACATACATAAAATAAAACATACAAATCTGCACTTATACATACATACAAAAGTACTCTGTGATGTCGAAGTTCCAATGAAGGAGCCTTGGATCTGGTTATAAACTGGTTCTTTCTCTATTGGCATCTTGAAATAAAACTGAACAATGACATACATACATAAATACATACACGTACATACATACATCGTTGAGTGGTCGTTTTCGAGTATGAGCAAGAACATCACCTAGGAGAGAATTGGGTACCGTGAGTCTGGCTATGGCCGAACAATCTGATGCGTGTTCGGAAGGCTCTGCCAAGTGTCAGGCACTGGTGTTCTGCTGAGAGTTAAAGGGAGGAGGTGGCTCCGGACTTGCTTAATTTACATTTCCGTTGTGCTTCTGAAATCCTGCTCTTTTCGTAAAGGGTGATACTTCTGTAGGTGTCGCTTCACCAGGCTGGGCGTTCTTGCATGCATTTATACACAGATATACACAACATTTAAACACGCAGATGTGTGTATCTGTGGGAGTCTGCGACCTAGAGTATGTGTGTGTGTGTGTGTGTGCATATATCAACGTTTGTGCATGTGTGTGAGCGTTTGTCCTCTTTCAATTTGATTCCTTCTTTTTCCTTGTCTTTCCATATCTTCTCTCACACCCTTACTTTCTCCTTCCTATTTCTTCCTGGTTCTCTCCCTCTCTCTTTCTGTAACTGACCCTCTTCCTCCCTCTCTCTCTCCTTCTTTCTTTCCACTCATTCTTCCTTATCAGGTCTCATTAATAATCCTCTCTCACTGAATTAAACATCGAAGTAATCAATTAAACATTTCTCCTCGTTTAATCTTTGTCATTAAAATTTTTTTTCTTTTTTTTTTTGGATTTTATCATACTTTATTTTATTTCAATTTAGCAGCCTGAAGCCGTCTTCGATTAATTTGAGCAACATTATCACCAGCTTTCGATATCAGATCGAATACATGATATTGACGGTGACGAATAATGTAATTAACAGAATTATCCGTTCTTACCAAACGCAAGAATCAAACACAAACACACACACACACACACACACACACACACACACACACACACACACACACACACACACACACACACACACACACACACACACACACACACACACACACACACACAGCACAGACGTTCACGGTCGCATACTCATTTATGCGTGCAACTATACATACATGTGTATATCCATACATATGTATTGAAGATCTTGTGTAACTGTCTTAATTTCAAGGTTTTTAAGTACATATAATATGGACAAACATGTTCATATACATACATACACACACAGACACACATATATGTATGTATGTATGTGTTTCTACGTATATGTATGTATATCTATCTATCTATCTATCTATCTATATGTATTCCTCTCTCTCTATCTGTATGTCTATATATGTGTATACATACATGCATGCGCGCGCGCACACACACACACACACACACGCACACGCACGCACACACACATATTGAAACACCGTCTTCTGTCGTGGATTGTAATTTTCTTAAGTTACACGAATGCTCGACCAATATGGATTATACCAAAATAACGTAACTTAATCTAAGATGGGGCTGTAAGCTCAACATTTCTTAGATAAAACAGATTACCTGATAAACTCGCAAAACTGCGTTCACATTGAGTAATTTTGCGGTAACTCCTTTCGGGGAGTGAACTATAAATGACTTTATAACAAAGATTGTCGTTCAATTTCTCACATAACCCGTCTGCAACCAAGACCCATTTTGGAATATATATTCTTTTATTCTTTTAATTTTTGTTTTGTTTCATTCAGTTGACTGCAGCCATGCTGGAGCACCGCCTTTAGTCGAACAAATCGACCCAGGACTTATTCTTTCTAAACCTAGTATTAACGCTAAGTTACAGGGACTAAACGCACCAATACCAGTTGTCAAGCGATAGTAGGGTGATAAACACAAACACACAGATACATATACATACATACATACATACATACATATATATATATATATATATATATATATA
>NC_068983.1:56322748-56324058 GCF_001194135.2 Octopus bimaculoides
ATATATATATATATATATATATATACTAGCTGTTGTACCCGGTATTGCTCGGATTTTCTGTGTTAAGGATAAACATATGCCGTTGTAACTGTTGCTTGATGAAATTGATTTCTGACTCTTACGGATGACGTCATATTTGAGGTACTTTAGCAGAGGTAACCGATAATTCCAGGGTTGATTGAAGTATAGTTCAATTGTATGCATAATGTCTATTAGTTTTATAATATTCCCCTACTCATGCGCAATTATCAATTTTATGTCAACTCCACATGCCGCATTCAACTTATGGTCATGAACTATAATCACGTGTAACATATATAAAAAATCGATAGAATAGTCTCTGAAAAAAGCTAATACAAGCTTGCACCCTTCAGATTCCTACCACAAAATTTACCTAAATCTCAAATTTCATTAAAATTTGATGAAAAATATAAAAGTTACAGCCATAAAATAAAATCTCTATGGGTATTTGCACGCAAAAAGCCTATTGATTATATGAAACCACTGCTCAGGTGCAATTATTGATTTATTGTCAACGCTATATATTGACATCAACTCACTGCCATGAGCCTCGCTAGCTCATAGATTTTCATCAAAATCGGACAAAAAATGCAAATGCTGCAGGAAAAATAACATCATTATGGGAATTTCCATTCAAACGCCCGATTGAGCTCACAACAATCGATACCAACTGACCATTATGGAGTTTTCGAAAAATTCCGACCTCATTTGAACTTTAGGGCATGTTATCTATCTATGTGCCAAAATTCATTAAAATCAGTTGGACGGTGTCGGAGGAGTTACAGTAACCCCAAACACACAGACAAACAGACACCATTACACATTTATGTTTGTATGTATATATAAATACACACACACACACATATATAACTTAACTTAGATTACTTAGATATATTTCGACCAAAACTGGTAGGTTTGGCTAAATACATTTTAAGTCAAGTTTTGTGGTGTCACGGCCCAATCGAGTTGGGAGTTCTCGTTGAGTAAGTTTTATCCGGGTATAGGTGGCTCATCAGGTATCCCTTGAAGAAATTTGTCCAGATTCTGTTTAAAAGTGATGGGATCCTTTTTCTCTTTCATCTGTTTTGGGACAATGCTAAATAGGGCAGGACCTGTTGAGAAATATATATATATATATTCAATTAATAGATTTAAAAAAAATGGAGAGCTGAAAGTTAATAATCATTTTTTCATAAATTTATAATTCTTACTTCCTACAGCTGTTTCCATTTGTGCTCATTAACTAATTACAAACTTATGCTTTAAATCTACATTTATAAGTTATGAGC
>NC_068983.1:56324662-56333286 GCF_001194135.2 Octopus bimaculoides
GATTTTTAATTTCTTATGTTACTATATATACACACACATACACACACACACACACACACACACACACACACACACATATATATATATATATATATATATATATATGTGTGTGTCTGTTTGTGTGTGTGTGTGTGTGTGTGTGTGTGTGCGCGTGTATGCATGTGTGTATATGTATGTATTTCTATTTGTGACATCTATAATTTCGTGTTTTTTCTAATATTAGCAGATTTTAATTATCTATCTTCTGTCTATCTATTTGTCTGTCTGTCTGTCTGTCTGTCAGGATATTCTCTTTCTGTCTTTCTCTTTCATCTCCCTCTCTCTTTTCCCCCCTCTCTGTCTGTCTGTCTGTCTGTCTGTCTGTCTGTCTCTCTCTCTCTCTCTCTCTCCATTCACACACTCACACATGTGAACATAAAGGAAAACACACCTTGAGGTATCAACAGAAAGAAACTTGTCATCGTCATGTACGCTCACGTGTATCACATACTTGCACACACACACACACACACACACACACACACGCTTGCTTGCGCATACACACATATACATACACACGCATATACTCACACACACGAAAAAGAAACCATACACACAGTGGTAAACTCTAAATGTAACATATATTGAAAGCTATGCACACACACGAAGACAAATCTCCACGATGCATGAATTCAAAAAATAATAGATAAAGATTATGCAAGTGTCTTTACCTAGAACGTTGACACAAAATATCGTTAGTGCATCGAATATATAATAGTGAAGAGAAGAGAGATCCGAATCGTGACTGTAGACTCATTAAAATGGAAGAAGATGACACGAAAATAACATTAAATAGAAAAATGTAAATGTTGTCACTTAGTATATTACGCATTCTTAAATAAAAAATGAATAAAGATGTCAGTCTTCCGTCAGTTTCGAAGATGATAATTTTAAGATTTTAATGAACCAGTATTTCCGATTTGGAATCATTTAACGAATAGAATGTTTATTTCGCTAAGGCAACTTGCCTGAGGTGCAGTCATTGCGGCCATTTGCATTCTTCCCAGCCAGAAATTTCAGATCTTAACTCTTTTAAGAAAAATGTAAATGTTGTCACTTAATATTTTATGCATTCTTAAATAAAAAAATTAATAAAGAAGTTTGTCTTCCGTCAGTTTCGAAGATAATTACTCCAAGATTCTAATGAAGCAGTATTTCCGATCTGGAATCTATTTCGCTAAGGAAACTTGCCTGAGGTACAGTCAGAAATTTCAGATCTAAACTCCTTTTAAGTTGAAGCCACTCAGTCACTTCAGCTCTCTGTCGATCAACTCAATATTGCAAAAAATTGGACTTCGGTATGATGGCGAGCTGGCAGCAACATTAGCAGGCTGGGGAAAATGCTTAGCGGTATTTCGTCCGTCGTTATGTTCTGAGTTCAAATTCCACCGAGGACAACTTTGCTTTCATCCTTTCGAGGTCGAAAAAAAAAGTACCAGTTGAACACTGGGGCCGATGCAAATGATTTAATCTCTCTCCCAAACCTGCTGGCCGTGTGCCAAAATTTGAAGCCAATATTGGTCATCATTCGAGTTAAATATAACAGGGTTATTCTATAACCCTCTATATATCATAATTTATACTATTCTATATTCCTGAGAAGAGGCACTTCTCTATTATGTCGGAATAGGGTCCTCATCTTGATTTCTGCTTTCATTGAGTTTCGGCTATGTACATTCCAGCATTCTTCAAGTGTCTTGTAGTACACCTTAGTGCATTGTCTGCGATTAAACTCAGAACTTCTAAGTTAATGCACTGCATTAACCAGCGTCTTTATCTACTATGCAAAGCATACAACACATGAAAAACGCTTGAGCGTACACAGCCACAATGTAGGAAAAGCAACAAAGTTAAAGGCTCCACTCTGACTAATACATAATCATGTTTTAGGTATATTGCTCTGTTGAAAGGCCAGTTACTGCAATATTTGTCCTAAGGATAACATCTCTTGTGAATGTGCTGTGTTAAAAATACAATAAATATCCTAGACAGACGGAAGTTCGACCCAGCAGTGGTCGGCAAGAACGCTAGATGAATTTCGGCCTTTTTAATAGCATGCACGCCCAATCGAGAAATTGTCGTAACTGGTGGCGGTAAAGGTGAATTAAACATTCTCTGATGTAGTGAATAACTTTCGGCTGATTAAAAATCCAGTATAAACAACTGAGTCAGTATTTAATTAAAATCGTCATCTGTATATCATACTTAATGTACACACAGGGTTAATAAGATATATACCGCAGTATTTGTCCTTAGATAGCAGAGCCCGCATTATCTATAAACCATGTGAAAGCGTATGTAAATGGTTGAAGAGTGATGGCACGTGGTTAGGTGTTTCGACTCGCGATCGTAAGGTGGTGAGTTCAATTCCAAACGACACGTTGTGTCCTTGAGCAAGATACTTTATTTTACCTTTCCCCAGTCCACTCAGCTGGCAAAAAATAGGCAGCCGTGTGACATTGTGTGTCACGCTGAATCTCTCTGAGAACTACGTTAAAAGTACGCGTGTTTGTAGACTGTTCAGTTTCTCGCTCGTTAATTCCATGCGAAGGCTGTTACGTTGATCAGATCAACTGGAACTCTTATGATCGTAACCAACAGAGTGCCAGTTATTTCTTTTAATGGTTGATAATTCCTGAGAGAACCAGCGTCGCACAATTAACAAAGCTTGCTTTGTCATTTCCAAGTACAGCCTACTCGACGAGCCTTCATAGTTTCTTTCCACCAGGAGAAGAAATATTCTACATATCACCAAATGTTATGAACGCGTATTTTATTAACCTTGACAGGAAGTGTAGCCTGTCTTGGACTTGTGAACGCTGTATCACGTTACACTTAGAAGGTTACGCTTTTCAAATCCAAGAGCAAGAGATAGTTACTAAATACCTGCCGAAGAAAAGAGACAGTGAATCACTTAAACTCAGTGATGTGACTGAAAATATTGATTATGACACAAATTTGACATCAACTGGAAGTGATATTAAAAGATTCGGCGAAATCAATAATAGAATCAACAAGAGAGACGGTGAAGCACTTAACTCCTCAAGAGACCTAAAATGCAAATATAACAAGCCTAATACAATTGTTTGGGACAGAGAAGGAAATTATGTAGTTAGAGAGGTCATCTACCGAGCAATTGCGAACAATTCTTTCAAAATTAGAAAGAAAGGAAATATTTATGGAGAATATTTATGGAATATAGAGATGCAGGCATAGCTGCGTGGTTAAGAAACACGTTATTTGATTATGCAGTTTGGGGGTTCGGTTCCACTGTGCGGTAATTTGGTTAATGAGATATGTTTTCTACTATAGCCCCAGGCTGAACAATCCCTTGTATGTGAACTTTGCAGATGGAAACTGTGGAAGCCCGTCGCATATATAGATTACTGCTCCATGCGTTATAGTGTGCTCCTTATTCAGATATATGATACATTCATGATCTGTCTATCTATCTGTCTGTCTGCCTACCTGTCTATCTATCTATCTATCTATCTATCTATCTATCTATATAAGGGTCCGATGAGGCTATTCTCAGGCACTCAACTTTGAATCCACTTCGTCCTAAAGCAGAAACAGCTCTAAGCTAATGAAGTTTATACGATAATTTTCTTACACACACACACACACACACACACACATACACACACACACACACATACACACACACACACACAAACACACACACACACAAACACACACACACACACACACACACGTATATGTGTGGAAGTATGTGCATGTTTACGCGCGTGTGTGTGTGTTTTTGTATCGGTATTTGTCGCCATCAACTCCGCTTAATCGGCTTTAGTTTGCTTATGCACAACCCCTAGCATAGTAGTTCAGCGAAAGATACCAATAGAACAAATATCAAACCTAAAACACCAACAACACCAACAACAGCAACAACAAAATCCCCAAGTGCTGCGGTCGATTTGCTCCGCTAAAATCTTTCAAGGCAGTGCTCCAGCTTGGTTGTTTTCAATGACTAAAACGCGTGAAATAGGTAAACTAACTGAAGGCTTAACCTTTTCTATTGAGGTAATACATTTATAGTTGAGATTTATAAAAATACAAAAGACGAAGACAGGTGTATGAACAACAAGCAAGTGTATTAGTTTGACGCTCGGGAAATGAAAAAAGTCTTTTTATGTTTCGAGCTTATGCTCTTCAGCAGAAAGAAATGAAAGAATATAAACAGAGAGAGAATAAAAAAAAGAACTTGAAGATTTAGCGGTCCAGCATGACGAAATAATACATCCATAGTTGGATTAATAAAAACGTATCAGGACAATTACCCCATTAGGAAATTACCCCCTAGGACAATTCTCCCCGATGCCAATATATATATATGCACGTGTGTGTGTGTGTGTGTCTATGTGTATGTGTTTTTGTGTCCGTATTTATCCCTCACCACCACTTGACAACCGGTGTTGGTGTGTTTGCGTCCCTGCAACTTAACGGTTCAGCAAAACAAACCAATAGAATTAGTACCAGGCTTTAAAAATAAGTCCTGGAGTCGATTCATTCGACTAGAATTTCAAGGCAGTGCCCCAGAATGGCAGCAGTCTAATGACTGAAACACGTAAAAAATAAAAGATCTAAAGATATATATATATATATATTATTTTATTTCTGTTACTTGTTTCAGTCAATCCTGACTGCGGCCTTGCTGGAGCATCGCCTTAATATATTTATATGTGTGTGTCTCTTTGCTTGTGTGCGTGTTTTTGTGTGAATCTTTGTGCCTGTGTTCGTTATCTACCACCGCTTGGCAATCGGTGTCGGTATGTTTATGTCCCCGTGACTTAGCCTGGCAGCAAAAGCGATTGATAGAATAATTACCAGGCTTAAGAGAAGATACTGGGCTTGATTTATTCGATTGGATGTCTGGAACACGGTGCCCCAGCATGGCCGAAACCTAATGAGTGAGACAAGTAAAAGAAAAGTTATCTAGCACATGCTTGTGATATACAGGGTGGCCCGAAAGTAGGTTTACAGTCATTCAACTATCTCTTTCGCATTCATATATTAACAGCTTAGATCTTTATTATAAAAAAAGAATATGAAACCATTATTCTATGATAATTTATTTCATTTTGTTAAGCTCCCTTTTCAGTTTGTAAGATAGAAATTTAAATGTAATAAAATGTATTTAAAAAAAATTTAACGTGCCTACGTGGTAACTGTAAACCTAATTTTGGGCCACCCTGTACAATTCGTTATCGAAAGGGGAAAAATATACAACTATTTTCTGAGCATTAAAATCTAACACTTCACCGCTTGTGTCACCTACTTTCTTGTAAGAAAGCTTTTCCTTCATTAGAAATGAATTCCTTTTCTATAAGAACTAAAATAATTTCTAAAGAAATCTAACTTGTATGCATATATACGTACCTTCAAAGATGGCGACTGCAATGACCAGATAGATTTTCGGATATAGATAATTACTACTTATATGAAGACAGAGTATTATATAATAGAAAAATTGAACTACTAAATTTTGGTGAGATTACATCAAATATATTTATATAAATATCTAAACATTATAAGTACACTTAAATACACACACACACACACACACACACACACACACACACACATATATATATATATATATACACATATATACATATATATATATTTGTGTGTGTATGTGTGTCTGTTTGTGTGCGCGTGTATATGTGTATATGTGTATCTATCTATCTCTCAGCGTGTGTGTACGTACCTTATACAAATAAGTCAAACAGCACCACTCTATACACTCACCACATGTAACAAATTAACTATGTATGTATGCTCAGAAATATTTGTGGAGTTGAAATAATCCTATAGAAAAGAAATATCAAACTGCGAATAACTTTAAATTTAATCACGACCAAAATCTGCTGCAACTTCTAAAGAATATAATCGTCTGTTTCAAATTCTATCTATCTATCTCTCTATCTAGGGATATATGTATGTATCTGTGTTGCTTGGACGTATATACGTATACGGACAATAGACAGGAAAAACAAGCATGATATAATTTTCCGTGAGTCTCAATTGCAGCTATAGTCGTAGCAGACAATAGAGTTATTCCATCAATAAAGAGTTATATGAGGTGTATCTACAGTATACAATCTGAAACGGAACGTTTTCGTTTTATGCAACGACTAAAACGTTTGTGGAATATCAAGTAGCCAGGTCTAGACTTAAATCCCAAACACCTTAACGAACAGGGTAAACTAATTATCAAGTGTAAAATTGATTTATATAAATGAATCTGTCGAAACAACACAGACTACTGATATTTCTGTAAATATAGCACTGAATAGCAAAACACTCTCCCATGGTGTGGCCGTCGGCGACTAAGCAAGCAACCCCTACAAAGCTTGCTTGATAAGGAGGGTGATTTTGCTGAGCACCTGGCTGCAAGGTGGATGAAATCTGTTGAGTCAAGGACAGTCCAACAGTTGGGACATAAGAGACCCCTAATCTTTGTTTTGGCCTCTATCTAGGAGAAGGAAGTGTCTAATATAACTTTATTTGCATTCAATGATGTCGAATAGTTCATGTTTCACTCTATAATTCTTTTCTACTCCAGGTACAAGGCCCGAAATTTTGGGGGAGAGGGCCAGTTGATTAGATCAACCCTAGTATGCAACTGATACTTAATTTATCGACCCCGAAAGGATGAAAGGCAAAGTCGACCTCGGCGGAGTTTGAACTCAGAACGTAAAGATAGACGAAATACCGCTAAGCATTTCGCCCGGCGTGCTAACGATTCTGTCAGCTCGCCGCCTTCCATTGCACTCTATAATTACTACAACTTCAATGCCGACAGCGACGTAGAGTTGGACAGGAGTAATATCCCTGAAGCAAGTAGCCTACCGATGCTTTCTCTTACATTCAATAACATCTGAAATTCTAGCTTTGGCTGCACGAACAGATAAATAGAAAAGAGCTCAAAATTTCTTTGCTAGCCTACAAGGTATTTGAGACGGCATGATGCAACTGAAACAAAAGACTGGTTTCAAATTTTGGCACAAGGCAAGAAATTGCAGTGGCAGGCGTGAGTCGATTACATCGATCCAAAACTCAACTGGTGCTTATTTTTCGACCCCGAAATGATGAAAGGTAAAGTTGATCTTGGTGGAATTTGAACTCAGAACGTGAAGACGGACGAAATGACGCTAAGCAGTTTGCTTGGCGTGATAACAATTTTTTATACGATAGGCACAAGGGGACCAATCGATTACATCGACCCCTGTGAATAACTGGTACGTAATTTATCGACACTGAAAGGATGACAGACAAATTCGAGCCCGGTGGCATTTGAAATCAGAACATGATGACGGACGAAATACGCTAAGCATTTCGCCCGGCGTGCTAGCAATTGTGGCAGCTCGCCGCCTTTAACTGGTACTAAATACTGACATGAAAGACATGTCAATCAAAACCAGTCTAAGAGAGCCATACAGGTTTGAGCCAGATGGAGATACTGAAATGACAGGAAATAACCTGAAAAATATTCAGTGAAAGCGCATTAAAAAGAGGAAAACAGATTGTAACCCTTCTGGAGTATTTGCAAAATTGGGAAACTTCTGACTCAGAGGGAAATAAATAATATTATAATAACGATAGCACAAACCCTTAAATCCGAACGGGAGAATTATTCCCGACTGGTTCAAAATCAGAAGTATTTTCCTGTGTCCTGTTTCTTTGGCGTATGACTGACCAAGATTACAATATATTTCTGAACACAGATTCGTTGCTGGAGTTCAAGTCCGGCTCGGCAGTTTTATGAGGAAGAGACAAGTCGATTACGTTCAACCCAGTATTTGATTGGTTCTTTGTTTTAACAAACGCTGAAGGGATGAAAAGCAGAGTTGGTTTTGTCGGCATTTGAACTCAGATCGTAAAAGATCCACAAGGGATGCCGCTCAGCATTTTCTCCGCCGTAGTAACGATTCTGCCACTTCATCGTCGATATTTCGTGATCGATATCGGCAGGTTGGAAATCAAAAATCAATCCTGATGGGACTTGAACATGCCAGAGAAAGGAAGGAAGCTGAAAAACAAAACAAATAACAGTAGACATTTACATATTCAGATAATTAATTCAGGGCTCTGCACTTTTTATAACTATGTAACAAAGAAATATTACATTAGTAAACAAGAGCACTCAGAGAGCGCAAAACTTCCGCTAAAGCAACATTAGCCGGAGCGGATTTTTAAAATGAGAATATCTGAAATAAACTCGACTTTTCTCACAAACGAGAATACTAAAAATGTTTGTATTGGAGCTTCCGGTGCGAATGCCAATGCAGTATGTCGTTTCCAAATTTCTGACAGAGTGAATTGCATCATGGTGCTGTTTTTCTTACAGGCGGTACTCAACTGATCCTATTAAACTGTGTATTCGACATATTCAAAATCAAGCAATGCGCCGAACTACTACGTCACGGTGACATAAGCAAACCAACACCACTTGTCAATCGGTGAAGAAAGAGAGAGAGACACACACACACACATACGTAAACACACAGAAATATATGTATGTTTACTAATTATCTGAATATATATATATATATATATATATATAT
>NC_068983.1:56333488-56335835 GCF_001194135.2 Octopus bimaculoides
TATATATGTGCATGTATATATAATTTATCTCTATGCACGTGTGTATATATATGTATATATAATTTATCTATATGCACGTATGTATATGATATGTATATACATATGTGTGTGTATGTGTGTATATGTGTATATATATATATATATATATATATATATATGAGAGGTTTTGGTATCGAGAAGACCCAAAATGGCAAGTAAGGCTATGTAAGTGCTATGGATACTGGAACTGCAACTGTAAAATCCAACATATTTTTCATTTTTATTTTCTTATTTCCATTCATACTTCCCTCATCTCTCTCTTTCCAAAGTAACTTCTTATATTGAAATCTCTTTCCCTCAATTTAACTCTCTCATATCGTCTCTGGTGACGGGATATCCTTCATGTCCCTGAAACAGCTGTAAGACTATCTTCCTCATTATACATGTCTTAAAAATTTCACACTGCCTTGCCTTTGTTGTCTCATTTTATTTAAAACACACACACACATGTGTAAGAGACTATATAATATTTGCTTCTGCATATAATATCAGATGAAATCCTTTGCGTAAGACATTCAATATAAAGTCAGAACTGTCCTAGAGCCAAACTATGATAGTATCGCCATGATCAAGTGATAAAAAGTGAAATGTCAATCGTGTTAGAATTTGATCTCAGAACGTAACATTATCAAATCACAACACACACATCTGCCGTTACTGCCAATCGGCTGCCGTGTTTTCACAACAAAAATAACAAAAGCAGTTGTGTGTGAACCAACCTTCTCGGGTTTCTATTATAAGCAGAATAATCGGTATCAATGTCGATTCTTCAGTTCTGGTAAATAATCTCAAAATAAGTAGCTAAATGTCCTGGCAAAAGATGATCTTCCTCCTAAATAATCTACGACTAATTACTATAGCAATGCCGTGCAATAACACCATTTAAAAGCAATCAAGCATTTATACAGTTTAAGTATCTCAAATCAAATCGAAACCATTTCCAGAACCTATTCGGTGTTTATTTACTTTTTAGGTCGGCATTGCGTGCGTGCGTTTGTGTATGTGTGTGTGTGTGTGTGTGTGTGTGTGTGTGTGTGTGTGTGTGTGTGTGTGTGTGTGTAATAGAAGAGGAAGCGTCGGATGTAAGAGAATGAGAAATGAGAAAGCGAAGTGAGTTGGTCATGAGCTTTGGGGATTTAAATTGCCACGTCAATTTCTCCGTGACATCAAATCGGATTAAGTAACTGCGTTCCTCACATGTTTAGCAAGAATTCCTTCCGACACATTTGCGTGATGTCGCTGCCACATGATACCTAGATTTACATGCAACTTCGAAGACAGACTGGTTTTAGATTATTGAACAGTTCTGTTCACTTTCTGCCACTTTTCAATTAACCTTTAAACAAACGACCAACATCATGAGTCGGAGTAAAAGTCGTAGTATAATATATAGGTATAAATAAATAAATAAATAAATAGATGAACAGATAGATAGAAAGATAAGTATATAAATAGATAAATAGATTGATAAATAAATAAATAAATAAGCCTTTTACGGGTTTCTTATTGTTTCATTGAAATTTTGTTACGAGTGGACATAACGAAGGTGATATGTGAACAGGATTATTTGGAGACATTATAGTAATGGTGGTGATGGCTGTAACAACAGAAGCATACACCTCAGCTCACATATAACACGCGCAATGTGTGCGCAGGAGCGCTTTCTGTTTCTCACACACACATATAAACCCGAGCACACACGCACAAATGCACACACACATGCGCACGTACACACACACAGACATACACACACACATACACACACGTAGGCACACATACACGAGGACGCAATCGCACGCCTAACCAACTAGCGTATTTTAGCTATCGTGATAGGCGAGGAAACAAAATGGAATGCAATTTCCATTGCAGTAAAAGCAAATATATATGTATGTATGTATGCATGTATGTATGTATGTATGTATGTTTGCATGTATGTATGTATGCATGCATGTATTCATACATACATGTATATAGGTACAAATATATATAGGTATGCCTATACATATAGGCAGGTATGGTGTGTGGTTAACAAGCACGCCATGTCGGCCAATACCCTTAGCGTAAATTTGGTAGAGCGAAACTCCCTGAGAAGCAAGCGTGCCTGTGTGGAAAGAAGGTTGCTTCTCAGTCACACCGTTCCGGGTTCAGTGCCACCGCGTGGCACTTAGGCCGACCAAATCCTTGTGAATGGATTTGATAGACGGAAACTGAACGAAACCTGTCGTATATCTATCTATCTATCTATCTATCTATCTATCTATCTATCTATCTATCTATCTATCTATCTCTATGGACGGACGGTAGACGT
>NC_068983.1:56341669-56344368 GCF_001194135.2 Octopus bimaculoides
TATATATATATATATATATATATATATATATCTGTCGGTCAGCCTGTCCGTCTGCCTGTCTGTCTGTCTGCCTGTCTGTCTGCCTGTCTGTCTGTCTATCTCTCCAGCTATCTATCTATCTATCTATCTATCTATCTATCTATCTATCTATCTATCTATCTATTTATCTATCTATCTATCTATCTGTCTATCTATCTATCTGTCTGTCTGTCTGTCTGTGTACGTATGTATGTGCTTGTGTGTGTCTATGTTTGTCTCTCACCTCCGTTGGACAATTGGTGTTTGTGTGTTTGCGTCCCCGTAACCTAGCAGTTCGGCACAAAATACTGGCGAGACATTTCCGTTGACTAAACAACTGGGAAACCCTCTTGGAGAATTTCAGTCGAAGAAATCGACCCAATACTTATTTTGTTTATTAAAGCCCGGTATTTATTTTATCAGTTGATTTTGCCAAACCACTACGTTACGGGGACGTAAGCACACCAACACCGGTTGTCAGTCAGTGGAGGGGACAAAAAAGACAGTTAGAGAGAGAGAGAGACAGACAGACACACACACATACATAAACACACACACATATGTGTATATATGTTTCATGGGCTTGTTTCAGTTTCCGTCTACCAAATCCACCCTCAAAGCTATGGTCGGCTCGAGACTACACTTGTCCATGGTACCAGTCAGTAGGACTGCAACCGGAATTGTGTTGTTGGGTGGAATATTTCACTACAAATCTCTCGGATCAAATGACGTTGTAGATGTTGCGTCGTTGAACCATTTAAGCATTTGGTATTAGGAAATAGTAAATTCTGCCGAGGTCGACCTTGCCTTTTATCCTTTCCGGGTCCATGAAATAAGTATCAGATACGTACTGGTGTCGATTTGTGGAGGCGCAATGGCCCAGTGATTAGAGCAGCGAACTTACGGTCATAGGATCGCGGTTTTGATTCCTAGACCGGGTGTTGTGAGTGTTTATTGAGCAATAACACCTAAGCTCCACAACGCTATGGCAGGGGATGGTGGTGAACTCTGCTGTACTCTTTCATCCCAACTTTCTCTCACTCTTTCTTCTTTTTTCTGTTGTACCTGTATTTCAAAGGGCCAGTCTTTATACACTCTGTGTCACGCTGGATCTCTCCGAGAACTACGTTAAAGGTGTGGAGTGCTCAGCCACTCGCACGTTAATTTTACGAGCAGGCTGTTCCGTTGATCAGATCAACTGGAACCTTCGTCCAGAATCTTTCTCTGGTAACTGATCGATACAAATGGTAGTCATGGAATGTTAAATTGGCTGTAGAAAATTTAGTAACTGCAATAAATAGTTTATCTTTATCTAATACAAGCTAAATTTACCGTTCAAATAGTTACAACCTTAAGAACTTGAAAGTTAACGTAAGTTCGTAATCATGTAAAGTAAATATAACAAATAATCCAGAATCCTTGTCCGGCATCAGATCGATTCCAAAATCTAATCAACTTGTACCAGTCACGAGTCGAAATATCCCTGAAAGTTTCATTCGAATCCATCCAGCGGTTCTTGAGATAACTTGTCCACAGACAAACTAACAAACAAACGCGATAGAAAACAATGCCTCAATCTTCGGTAGGAGGAGGTAATAAACGGCTATCTAATAACATCACGGGCCTTCAGAAATTCCGGGTTGGTGTCGGGAGTGCAAGAAGATCACTGAGAGTGAGGATTTTACTTATAACATATCTCCAGAACCCGCTTCGAGCTCAGGCTACGTCTGTTTCCATAATCAGCGGTGATTTGGTCAGTGAACCCTCTGCGACGGTCGACAATCGACGTCAAGATGAACTGCGACGTATCTCACTATCCCAAAGTGTGTATAAATGTGACCGGAGACCACATGTGAACTTGTTTTCCCACTGAAACTCAGAACATGAACGCCATGCATAAATACGTTACTATATAACATTTCAATGAATAGACCGTTATAGAATATAACACTTTGATGACAAAATACAAGGTGTTGGTGCTGGATGGGTGTGGTGGCGGAGGTCGGTGGTGTTGGTGTTGGTGTTGGTGGTGGCGATTAGTCAATGCCATCATTAGTATGTTACTCAAGCCAATATTGGTTGTGTAGTATTTTTACTTTGGAACAGGAACGCTGGTGTTTTTGTCGTTAAGTTTATATTTACATATGTATAGCACGTTATTACACTCACAAACATATATGAATAAATGCTTGTACGTATATATATATATATATATATATATATATAAACATACACACGGACACATTAATATATGTGTATATATATATATGTATGTGTGTATGAATATATGTATGTATGTATGTATGTATGTATATATGTATATATATATTATATATTCCTACATACATATAAATATGTATATATAAACACACACACGTATACGCACACACACACACACGCACAAACACACATATGTACATTTATGTGTGTATATAATATATAATCATATGTATATGTATATATGTATGCATCTGCATGTATATATATGTGAATATTTGAATACATGTATGTATATATATGTGTGTGTATGTGTGTGTGTGTGCGTATACGTGTGTGTGTTTATATATACATATATATATGTATGTAGGAATATATAATATATAGATACATACATACATACATACATACATATATTCATACACACATACACACACACACACACATATATATATATATATATA
>NC_068983.1:56345122-56356430 GCF_001194135.2 Octopus bimaculoides
ATATATATATATATATATATATATATATATATATATATATATATAAATGTATATAAACATACATATATATATAAACATGTACACATATGCATATATATCTACATCCACACACATATATGTATATATATATATATAAACACATACATACACACGCACACACACACACACACACATATATAAATATATACATACATACTGATATACATATGAAGATATGTGTGTATCTATGAGTATATATATGTATACATAAACATACATATGCATACTGTGTGTGTGCGTATGCATGTGTGCGAGGATATATATATATATATACATACATATATATATATATATACGTAAATAATATATATACATACATATATATATATATATATATATATATATATATATAGATATATATATATATATATACATACATATATATGTATATGTATATATATATGTATGTATGTATGTATGTATGTATATGAAAAGAGAAAGAATGGGTGTAAAAAGGACGTGGGGCATGAGTGCTGAATATGACGTTGAATAAAGAAGGCTATATTATAAATGATGCTACAATTGTATACAAGGAAGCCATGAGGCTAATATAAAATAAAGAAAAAAGTGGAGGAAAAAAAAGAAGAAATCTATATCGATTTATAATAAACAATAAAACGATATCAAAACCAGACTTGGGAATGTCTTTCATGTAACTAGAGCTTTTAATGGCGCTACCGCCAAGATCCAACGAATGAATTTATCAAGATTCTACTCAAAACTTTCGTGAATCTCGTTATCTGCACCGAGAAAAATACCATTTCTTCTGAAGAACCACACCTGTTGCTTGCTTCCAGCCACCAATGTTTATCGATCTATCGTAATTTTCCGCTCTGTAAGAAACCGTATTGAATTTCTTGAGAACTGAGATGAATATATTAAAAATTCATTTTTCTTCTCTCCGCTTTGATGCATTTCCATTTCCTGATAAAAACTTCATCCTTCTCCACTTATCAGAATTTTTGAAAGAGTTGCTAAGAAACAATGCTTGCCAACTTCGTCAAGACCTTTATCAGCTCGCCGTATTGTCCCGAATTTTTAATGTTCTGGTTGGCAAGCAGGTTATAAAAACAGATATTCCTTCAAGTAGAATCAGTAAAGTTGACTGAATGCACAAAAGCGAATGATAAGTGTCTTTGGAAAAGACCATACGATAGATACCAATCGTTTTAATACGGCTGTAGGTGCTTTCGCTGTTATTGACGTTTCCTTGGGCTCGTCACCATAATAATAAAACTCTTTTATATTTATATCACGTAAATGTTGATAACACTAAAGAAAACAATATTATTATTATATAATGAAGTAAAGCGGCGAGTTGGTAGAACCATTAGCACACCTGGTAAAATGCTTACCGGTATTTCGTCTTCCTACGCGTTGTGAGTTCAAATTCCGCTGAGGTCGGTTTTGCCTTTCATCCTTTCGGGGTCGATAAATTAAGCCCCAGTTACGCATGGGGCTCGATGTAATCGATTTAATCTCTTTGTCTGTCCTTGTTTGTCCCCTCTATGTTTAGCCCTTTGTGGACAATAAGGAAATAATTATATAATAAAGTAAGGCGTCGAGGTGGCAGAACCATTAGCACACCGGGCAAAATGCTTACCGACATTTCGTCTGCCGTTGCGTTCTGAGTTCAAATTCCACCGGGGTCGGTTTTACCTTTATCCTTTCGGGGTCGACAAATTAAGTATCAGCATTTACGCACTGGGGTCGATGTAGTCGACTTAATCCCTTTCCCCTGAGATTTCAGACCTTGTGCTTACAGTAGAAATGATTATAATATAATAAAATAGCAATTGAAATAACGATAGCAGCAATAATCATCATCATCATCATCATCGTTGTCATCGTCGTTGTCGTCATCATCATCAGAATCATACTGAATCGAAATGTTTGAGGAGGTGGGCGCAGTTGATTGGATCAACCCCAGAACGCAACTGGCACTTAGTTTGTTGATCCGAAAGGATGAAAGGTAAAGTTGACCTCGGCGGAATTTGAACTCAGGGCGTAAAGATAGATGAAATACCGCTAAGCATTTCACCCGGCGTGCTAACGATTCTGTCAGCTCGCCGTCTTGTCTTGGAATCGTGATTGCAGCAGCCTAACCACTCAGCCACAGCAAGAAACGTCATCAAAATAAAAGCTTGGAACCAGCAGAAGCGACATGTCAATTACCTCTACGTAATATTAGATATTACAAGCTGAAACAGGAAAGAGACAAAGACCTGTGATGCAGTGGAAGCTGTCAGTAAGTCGCTTCCCCTTTACTGTTTCACGTTGAGGCTTTACCATTTATTTTCTTGTTCCAATCATTAGATACGGCCATGCTGTGGCAGCACCGAGAGCTCAGAACTTAAAAAAAGCAGAAGAAATGCCGTGGTGCATTTGTGTTCGATTCTGCCAGCTTACCCCTCACGTCGTCGTCGGTGGCGTTTTATCGTGTGTCCGATAATTTATTTGGTTTCTTTTTGACCACTTCTTCCCCTCTGTCCGTGTTTATGCCTCTGCTGACTAATGAGGCTGATTCTTGCATAGAATTGTCTGCTGCAAAGTTCACAAGGGATCCGTAGTGAAGGCTTTCGTTGCCGCATCCTCTGTTTTCTTTCTTGTCGTTTCTCTTCCTCTTTCCTCTGTCATTCAGCTTCAAACTGATCTCTCACCATGGAGATGGAATGATGCCAGCCGGGCCTGTCCTGAGCTTCAATGTTACAGGCTCTGGGATCGATTTCAGTCAATTTTAGGCTTTGCTTCAGTTGATCCTTGTATCGATGGAGGGGACGGCCACGGAGTCTTCTTCCAGTGGAAAGTTCACCATATAAAATTTGACGCGGCGGCCTGGTTTCTTTCATTCTTGCTACATGGCCCGCCCATCTCAGACGATGTTTCAGAATGGTAGCCTCGATGCTGCTGCTTTTCGTTCTCTCCAAAACGGAGACATCGGTCACATAGTCGTCCCGCTCTAATATAATAATAATCCTTTCTACAGTAAGCACAAAGCCTGAAATTTTGTGTGAGCAGGCTTCTCGATTATATCGACATCAGTAACGAACTGGAACTTTTATTGTCGACGTCGAAAGGATTAAATATTAAGTCGATCTTGGCAGAGGTTAAACTCAGGACGTAAAGAGATTGATGAAATAACCTAAATATTTTGTCCGATGTGCTAACGACACTGCCAACTCGTCGCTCCTATAAAATAAAGTAATAATGATAATAATAAAAAGCAAACTAAAGCTAAAAGACACAATACACTCGTGACGCTACACAAAGTTATATGATAAAATATATTCGACTCGTATCAAGAAATCAGGTCTAAATAAAATGGAAAATATTAGGAACAAATAAACACGTGACCTGACAAACATACATACATACGACCATAATGGCGTACGTACAGAAATATTTGTGTAAAAATTATAGAATGTTCAAGAGATATTAATTGATAAATGTAGTCATGTAATCACATTTAATCTCATTCTGGAATAATGTTGGCTTTTAAAAATTGGAGTTAATGAGAAATACCAAAAATCTCCATAAACGAAAGGTGACTCCATTCGCTCTAATTACATTCTCATCAGTTCTACTGGAGACAATGTCTTCTATTATCTCTTTTAGGTGTAAATAGCTTGTAGAAGTTTTATAGGGCTGCAGTGTGAGTTGTGTGCACTTGAGAATACAAGAACGACACGTATGTGTATGTGTGAGTGTGTGTGTGTGTGTGTGTGTGTGTGTGTCTTTGCGTGTGAGTGTGTGTGCGTGTGCGTTTGTGATGTTACGTTTTGTTATGTTAAATGTAGCTATATGTATGAATATGCGCAAGCATACACACACACATACGTACACCTATATCTATCTATCTGTATATACATGGTAAGTATTTATACACACTCATACGTATCTATATGTACATACACACACACACACACACGCATATATATAAGAATGTATGTGTATATCATATATGTGTTTATATGTATGTATGTATATATATATACATATACATATACGTACGTATATTTTAGACATATAAATATATATTTGTATATATAGTAAGTAGATTGGGTTATACATGTATATATACACACACATACACCCCCACCCACACACACATATATATATATATGTATATATACATATATATATATATATATCTAAAATATATGTACGTATATGTATTTATATATATATATATACACATATAAACTCATATACACATATATTCATATATATTTGTGTGTGTGAATGTGTGCGTGCGTGCACAGAGATAAGTATGCGTGTGCATTTAAACAT
Organism: Octopus bimaculoides; assembly: GCF_001194135.2. Classification (NCBI taxonomy): domain Eukaryota; kingdom Metazoa; phylum Mollusca; class Cephalopoda; order Octopoda; family Octopodidae; genus Octopus; species Octopus bimaculoides. The sequence continues at coordinate 56,349,452 of NC_068983.1, forward strand.
ATATCTGTATGTCTGTATATCTGTTCGACTGCCTGCCTATCTGTGTGTATATATGTATGTATATGCATACATATACCGACAACCTGAATACATAAAGAGTAAATTTAATTCTAGAAAACTTCGTTTACAATCTCCACACCATTTGTTTCGATTACAGTAAAGTAAACAGCATAGTTACTTTATAACTGTGTTGCCGCGTTGAATTCGCATTAACGAATGAAACAGAAAATCGAATCACTTAATGTTTTGTATTAATCTTTGATTTATAATGATTGCAATACTTACATGATTATTTTAATTCTATAAAATAATGTATAGCCGCCTCGTAGAATTACAAGAAAGATTGGATTGACAATTTTAAATTGTCTCTTGAAATGTCATTTAAAGGCCATTAGAAATTTTGTGTCTATAACTTGTAATAAACAACAATCTGTATGATATTTGCCTTTAAAAACAAATACAGAAGCAGATACACCCAGACATCTATGCACACATACACGCTCGTATTTGTACACACTCAGATATATACAGATACATACACAAACTCATTAAGACATACACACGTATATATATATATATAGATATATGTATGTATACATACAGAAAGAAAATCATTATGTGCGACAAGAAGAGTATTAGTCTTAAATAGCAATTTCTCTATCATACTCAATGCAGATACATCAGAAAGAACAGCATTTAATGTGGTATTCGTTTGAAAGGATATCTCTTTTGGACATACTGTGTTATTTAACACTACCCCCCCCCTCTCTCTCTGTCTCATTCTTTACTTAATTCAGTCATTGGATTTTGAACATGCTGGTGCACCGCCTTGAGGGATTTGGTCGCACAAGTCAACGCCAGAATTGAATTCTTTTTGAGTCAGGTATTTATTCTGTCGTTCTCTTTTTGCTGAACGGTTAAGTTACGCAGGTGTAAATAAATCAAAAGCAATTGTCAAGCGTTGTAGAGAAGACGTAAAGACGCACACACAGGCCTACATTCATTTATTCATTTATTTATTCATTCACACATAGATAGATAGATAGATAGATAGATAGATAGATAGATACATACATACATACATACATACATACATACATACATAAATACATACATAAATACATACATATATACAAATCTGCACATACATACAAACAAAAATACCCAGTTGTTGATGTTGCAATTCCTATGAAGGAGCCTTGGATCTAGGTTAGAAACCGGTTCTTTCTCTATTGGCAATAAATCTTGAAATAAACTGAATAATGACATACATCCATACATACTCTATCCAGATTACAAGTTCAGGTTCATACCTGTAATTATCGGGCCACTGGGATATGTAACACTGACTAAATACCAATCTTGAGAAATTAGGCTCCTCAAAACCAGAAAAGAGAAAGCTAATTCAAAGACTACAGATCCAGTCCATCACTGGAACTGTAAAAATGTGTAAAACTCTCCAGAGGTTTATCATTTAAATGTATATGAGCATGTCTAGATATGCAACTATACGAATGAAAAGACATACATAAAACAAAACATACATACATACATACACACATACATACAAATATACTCTGTTGTCGATGCTGAAATTTCAATGAAGGTGCCTTGGATCTAGGTTAGAAACCGGCTCTTTTTCTATTGATAAGAAACCTTTAAATAAAACTGAATAATGACATACATACATAATGCATGCGCCTGAAACAGGCGGCGAGCTGGCAGAAACGTTAGCACGCCGGGCGAAATGCTTAGCGGTATTTCGTTTGCCGCTACGTTCTGAGTTCAAATTCCGCCGAGGTCGACTTTGCCTTTCATCCTTTCGGGGTCGATTAAATAAGTACCAGTTACGCACTGGGGTCGATATAATCGACTTAATCCGTTTGTCTGTCCTTGTTTGTCTCCTCTGTGTGTAGCCCCTTGTGGGTAGTAAAGAAATAATACATAATGCATGCACATATGTGTGTGTGCGCGCGCGTGAACGAGGAGAGAGAAAAGAAAGAGAGAGGAAGGATGAAAGTTGTATACGCCATTAGAGAAATACTAAAATCCCTTCACTGTTCAGAATGCTGGATATGAATTACCAAACCACATCTCTCTCTCTCTCTCTCTCTCTCTCTGCGCACCTAAACACACACACATAGACACACACAGATGCATACAGATAGATACAGACAAACACACACACATATATATAGGTATGTATATATGGGTTTGTGTATGTGTGTGTGCGTGAGCGTGTGTGTGTGTGTATTAGTAAGTATATTTATATTCGTATATCTTTTAACACGAGCACGATTTTGTTATAGTGTCGTCATTTTTTTTACTATAGATTTCTCGTATTTACGTAATCAATGCTACTTAGACTTTCTCAGCTGCGTCATTAAGATATGAAATATATTCAGCTTCTCTATTGATTCTTTACAGGCGTGAAATTAATGTAATTAATGTAGATGTTACTAGAAAATTTTCATTGATCGGTGGGCCTCCACCTCAGCAGTCACTAGTTAATTTTGTTATGTTGTAATGAAAATTATGGAGGCATGGCCGCTAAAAGTTTTCCAAGTTTTCGACTACGCATCAACAAAACCAACACATGACTACTGACCTCGAAGCTTAACGATCAAAATATTTTAGCGGTAAAGCCTAAATAAATTTGCCAAACGTAAAAACGATAGTATCACATGACTGTTGACATAGAAGGCTGGTAATCAAACGCTTTTGACGATAAATTCTACATAAACTCGACTACTATAATAAAAGCAATACAAAAGTCAAGTATATTGCGTATCCTGATGCAAAAATCTAGAAACATTGATTATGGATATAAGAACTTTGATATAAACAAACGTCAAAAGTGTATGTATGTATGTCTGTATGTATGTATGTATGGTAGCATATATAAATATAAATATTCTTTTGTTCTTTTACTTGTTTCAGTCATTTGACTGCGGCCATGCTGGGCATCGCCTTTAGTCGAACAAATCAACACCAGGACTTATTCTTTGTAAGCGTAATATTTATTCTATCGTCTATTTTGCCGAACTGCTAAGTTGCGGGGACGTAAACAGACCAGCATCCGTTGTCAAGCGATGGTTGGGGACATACACACACACAGACACAGTTACAGACACATACACACACACACACGCACTCGTGCACATATATACGACACGCTTCTTCTTACCAATTCCATTTACAAGGCTCTGGTCGGCCCGAGGCGATAGTAGAAAACACTTGCCGAAGGTGCCACGGTGTAGAACTGAATCCGGAACTACCTAGTTGGGAAGAAAGCTTTCTACGACACAGCTACTCCTGTGTGTGTGAATGTATATATGTATATATATATATATATATATATATATATATATATATATATGTGTGTGTGTGTGTGTGTGTGTGTGTGTGTGTGCGCGTGTATAAGAGAAATGGAAAATGGAGACAAACGCACAAGATATTATTTAAATCATTTATAACACCGACATATGTTTCGATGGATACATTAGTATTATTAATCAGGGATGAAAACTATGCTGGAATGATGTATCAGTCTCATCAGGGTGGAGATTATAAATAGCAATGTTCATTAATAAGCCATGTTTGCAAATATAAGAAATTATAATTTTAAATATATAATATATAAAAAAAAACAAAAGGTGGATAGAGAACGCTAGTAATTTTAAAATACCATTAAGTAATTTGGAGTCATAAATCGAGAGAGGAAGAGAAAAAAGAAAGAAAGAAGATTGAATAAGTAATGGAGGACGAATTAAATAGAAAAGTGAATGGCAAATGGATAGAAACGCTAAAGGAAAGAATGATATGTGTGGATTGAACAGAATAGAGTGAAAATTACAGATATTATTAAGCAAAACAGAGCAGATATTTGAAATAGCTGAAAGTGTGTTTTTTCCAGTGTAAGCACATGTAAGCACTTTCTTTATAGCTGTTGACAAGTACGTGTTTGGAAAAAAAGATAAATGGTTGTTCATCCGTACAAAAGTGCAAAAAAGATTTGCCCCTATCATAAGGGAACGATCTTGACAGAATTTTCCAGTCTAAAGTAAATTATTACTCTTTGAGATGCCATATTAGTTTGCTTAGACCTGTAGTATTATATTTACTAATATATTTAAATGTAAAAAAGATGATTAACTATGCGTTTCTGTTATTTTTCTTTTATCTCAGTGGAGCAAGATCAGTAAAGAAAAATCCCTTACATTCGGAACTAAGCTTGCATTCGTTGACTAAATTTTTAATCCTATAATTTCCGTTGAGAACACATGTTCGATTTGGATCACAATTACAGGTAATATTACTATCACTATTATTATTTACGGGGTGATTATCATTATTAATATTATTGGTATTATAGTTGTTAAGCGAATCACTTTTACCGTTAAGAATATAATTACTAAGTGAGGAGATAATCTGGAGATTATTAGTGTTGCAAAAATCAATTCTAATATGGTGTGAATTAAGAATTGAATGTTACCTCGAATTCTTGGGGAAGTTCATTTCGATGGTTTTACGAAGCAGGTAAAGAAGATTTCTTTTTAATTTGTTTACCACATGGAATAACAAGCCAAATACTTATATTAGAGCTATGCAATTTATAGGAAGATTTCTCATTAAAAAAATCTGGAGTTGTTTTCATTTTTACAGAAAAAGTGTGAGGAAGTACAGTTACCGCCCTTAGACTGGATATTTTGAAACAAGGCATTATTGCTTGAATTATTACCTATAGAAGATACATTATGAGTATTATTATTATTAGTAGTAGTAGTATAACTACTATCAGCATGATTATTAGAGATTGTGCGTTTGTCTCCCTTTTCCAGTTCCCTTATATCCTCCAATACATGTTTCGCTTCTTGGAATTATTACCCTTATACGTGTGGTTACTAATATTTTAAAAGTGCTTATGTGACGTTTGGCTACCCTGGTAACTATTTCCACGGATCTTTCCTTGAAAATTAAACACACACACACACACACACACACACACACACACACACACACACACACACACACACACACACATAAATTAGTGTACATTTAAACACGGGGCACCGACTTGAAGAAATTTATTCGAACTGTGGTAATGAGCATTGTACTGTCGTTTGAAAAAAATGTTTGAATCTTGGAATGCGTCGATCATGAAGATGGGATGGATGAAAAACCGATATATTTCCATCAGCCGCCATTCACTTAAGTGAACTTAAAGATATGAGCTCACACTTGTTCATAGAGCTAATCATGAAATACATGCGTTGATGAAAATTTTTATAGTGAACGTGGTAGCGAACACGGATCTATCACCATTTCTCGAAAATCTATCTGAAAATAAAATTAAAGATAAAAATCACTCATGGGAAGCTGTGAATAGGAAAACCTTAACCTTCCGAGGCCACTCAATCAAAACCAGAGCGAGCGCATCGTAATTAAAAGAACATTACCCAGAAGCGACCGACGTGCCTATTCAAGCGAAGGCAGTCATTTTGGAGATCGAAGCAATTGAAATGGATGATTGCTGTTCACGAAGGACTTCTGCCATTTTTGTGTCTTTGCATGCTTTGCTTTTGGTCCGGCAGGGAGATCATACATACCCAAACATACTTACATGCATTCATACATACTGACATGTATACAAACTCACACTAACTAACACATATACACACTGGCACACACGCATATATTTCTCTCTCTCTCTCTCTCTCTCTCTCTCTCTTGATATATATATATATATATATATATATATATATATATATATATATATATATATATATATATATATATATATATATATATATGTGTGTGTGTGTGTGTGTGTATGTATATATATATGTGTGTGTGTGTGTCTATATAAGTACATACACATATGTATACATACACATATGTATACAAGGCGGCGAGCTGGCAGAAACGTTAGCAAATCGGGCGAAATGCTTAGCAGTATTTCGTCTGCCGTTACATTTTGAGTTCAAATTCCGCCGAGGTCGACTTTACCTTTCATCCCTTCGGGGTCGATAAATTAAGTACCAGTTATGCACTGAGGTCGATGTAATCGACTTAATCCCTTTGTCTGTCCTTGTCTGTCCCCTCTATATTTAGCCCCTTGTGGGCAATAAAGAAATAACACATATGTATACATACATACATATATATATATATATATGTCTAGATGTATATGAGGGAGTTTGTGCGTGTGCGTGTATATATGTAGATGTATATTTCTGTATATATATATATATATATATATATATAAATATGTATGTATGAAAGAGCAGTGCGTGCCATCAAAGTGACACTGGGGTCATGTATGTATATATGTATGTATGCATGCATGTATGTATGTATTTATGTATGTATGTATGTATGTATCTATCATCTATCTATCTATTTATCTCTCTCTCTCTCTCTCTCTCTCTCTCTCTCTCTCTATCTATCTATCTATCTACACTTACATAGATACACCTAACACACAGACGGCAAGGCACACAAACACACACACACATGCACACACATAAACATACACACAGAAATGCTCCATTAGGGAGTCAATACGGCAGTAAAGTATAAAAGGTAAGTCCTCGATCTGAAATTACATTTTCTAAGGTAAACTTTATCCAATAAACTGTCTGTTTCGACATTATTTAGTAGGAATCATCATATAAAACAGATGTGTTTAACTCAAGTAGACAATATTAAAATTAACCGTGGTACAAACCTATAAATTTGTCAGTTAACAAATTGTTTAGTACAGCGGAAGTGTAGCCATAAATTCATGTTAAAACATTTCAAATAGAAATGAAGACGAACAGAAATAAACCTAACGAAAGAAATGAAGATAAAATTATAGAATGTGCGATGGAGCAATGTAAATGGAAAACTTACATAAAAGCACACACACACACACACACACACACACACACACACACACACACACACACACACACACACACACACACACACACAC
>NC_068983.1:56356631-56358329 GCF_001194135.2 Octopus bimaculoides
TATATATATAATAGAAAATAGGACAAGAACGCAAAACTTCCAGACAGTTAGGTGATACAAGAAAGGGACAACAAAACATCCAGAGAGACGATATAAAGAAAACAAGGACAGGTCATTCGGAGTTTTCTTTCCTCAGTCGAGTTCCAGATTATCTATGCAATTTCGGCTAGTTATACTCGATATTGCTCCAATCTGGCCAGCCCCAAGGAAAAACTAAGTTAAGAGCATTAGATTCCTTGCAAGAAAGCAGCGAATGTATACAAAAACAAGGGCGGAAAAAAACGAACAATGTTACACAAATACAATAAAAATAATACCATGACAAAACAACAGGTGTCTTTCGACTAAGGACGAATTAAGATTAAGCTGGCGTGTGTGGAAACAAAGCCTTGCGGCAGGGATACAAGATTTCGCAGGCACAGGCAGGAATATCGATGCTGCACGCACAACGGCCGACCATGAAAGAAAGATCAGACTTGGCCAAACGTCGGTCACGTGGAAAGAGAAGAGAGGGAGGGACAAAAGATTCCCTCCACTTTTCACTTCACTGTGTCCCTGTCATTTTTTCTCGCCCCTCCTTAATTCTTTTGTTGTGAAGTATATTTGCCCTTAAGGGTCGACGCTACTGTAGCTTGTAGCCCCAGGAACACATCTCCTCCAGCTGTCTATTGACACACTATCTGTGCCCATAAGTATTTTCAAAGGGAAGTCATCGTTCCAATCTCCAGCCTGACGTGATGCACATGGACCCGAGTTTCTGGGTATTTACCCGTCATCAGCGTGTGACAACCAACGGTTGGCGATGTTTTCAATGCAAATAAATATACTTTTCCAGTGACGAAAAGTCACTGCTCTCGAAAAAGTGGAAACAAGCTATAATAAATCTCTGAGAGAGGTATAAACAGTAGCAACACGACGTGTGTGTAGTCTTTTCCATTCGCAGCATTCTTATGTATGCATAGAAGTCTATATATGCATAACCTTCATTTTTTTTTATTACCCTGAGGGGTTTTGTACTCACGTTCCTGTGTATTAATAGCTATATATGTTTTCTTTTATGCTAATGTAGACATATATTTTATCAGTGCATAAGCATTTCTCTGCGCTGAGAAGCATTGAAGTTGTTCTAAGTAACGTAAACACAACTTGTGAGTATGTATGTGCGAGTGTGTTTGTGTGTGTATATGTGTGTGTGCGCGTGCGTGTATGTATGTGCATATATATTTGTACATAGATGTATATATAGGCAACACGTAGACATGTACACTTGCGTGTATATATATGTATATCTATCTATCTATCTAGCTCTCCATTTCTTTCTCTCTCTCTCTCTCTCTGTATCATCATCATTATAATCATCATCATGATTTAACGTCCGCTTTCCATGCTGGCATCGGATGGACCATTCGACTGAGGACTGGCGAACCAGATGGCTGCACCAGGCTCAAATCTGATCTGGCCGAGTTTGTACAGCCCTTCCTAACGCCAACCACTCTGAGAGTGTAGTGTGTGCTTTTACGTGCTACCGGTACGAGGGCCAGTCAAGCAGTACTGGCGACGGTCACGCTCAAATGGTGTTCGTTACATGCCATTGGAAACGTAAAAAAACACCAGCGGCACTGGCAACAAACTCACTCGAATATTTTTTCACGTGCCACCGGCACAAGTGCCAGTAAGGCGGTGCTGGTAACGATCACA
>NC_068983.1:56360275-56371501 GCF_001194135.2 Octopus bimaculoides
ATATATATATATATATATATATATATATACACGACAGGCTTCTTTCAATTTCCGTCTACTAAATTCACTCACAAGGCTTTGGTCGGCCCGAGGCTATAGTAAAAGACACTTGCCTAAGGTGCCACGCAGTGGGACTGAACGCGGAACCATGTGTTTGGGAAGCAAGCTTCTTACCACACAGCCACGATACGTATATACACCATTCATTTTTTACTTTTTTCATTTTGTGGACTGCGGCCGTGCTGGGGCATAGCCTTAAGGGTCTAAGTCGAACAAATCTACCCCAGTATTTATTTTAAAACCTGTTAACATATTCTATCGGTTATTTTACCGAACAGCAAAGTTACGGAGACGTAATCAGGCCAACAAAGGGTGGTGGGTGGTGGGACGCATACACACGTGCACACGCACACGCACACGCATACACACACACACACACACACATACACACACACATGTATATTAGCTATTAACAACACAAACAGCTTTTGCAATGAATATTAATTTGAACATCAAACTTAACATGGATAAATTGTTTTAACGCCGTAGACTGCGGTACTTTTCCCGAGAAATCACGTTTAGACGCTTGGAGTTAGAAAGCACGAATTATATGAGGTGACGAATTTTTTGTCAGCGTCAGCGGATGAGATTGTTGTGTATCAGGGGACTTCGTCGTAAATCATCAGCAACGCATACTCAAGAGAGAAGAAGAAAGAAATGTTAGCTTCACGAATGATGCCAAACTCATAAGGGCTGGTTTCCCGATTTCAGTGGCGTATATGTCTCCCACCTGGACAGGACGCCGGTCCGTCGCAGGGTTACTCATTATTGCCATCTGAGTGGACACGAACAACGTGAAATGAAGTGTTTTGCTCAACATCACAACGCATCGCCCAGTCCAAGAATCGAAACCACAATCTTACTATCATGAGTCCAACACCCTAACCACTAAGCCACGCACCTCCACAATATAGAGCTACTTCGTATTTCAGAAAGTGAGATATTGGTTTAAAATTTTCGCACAAGGCCAGCAATATGGGAAGGTGGTAAGTCAATTATATCCACCACAGTGCTCAAATGCTAATTAATTTTTCGACCCCCAAATGATGAAAGACAATGTCAACCTCTTTAGAACATAAAGGCAAACGAAATACCTCTAAGAATTTCACCCGGCGTGGTAACGATTCTGCTAGTTCGCCGCCTTAAACAAATAACACGAGAACTCACAAAACAGACCTGCAAAACAACACTACCTGTTTTATAAAGTCCAACATCTTCACTCCTAGACTGAATATGTTGGACCTTTATTGACACTATATGAGAGACTATCCAAAATACATTAAGAAAGCTTACTAAACGTACGACACGTTCTCCCTTATCACAAACATGCGAAAATGAGCACCATTTATAGAGCAGTTAAACAGGCACATCTCTCTAAAATATTCTACCTGTTTTATGCTCAAAGTGGTTAGATCTGAACTCGCAGACCAACCCTACGATGTCATTCTAGAAATAAAGAGTTACCTTATCAAAATCTTGAAGCCATGTAATTACGCATGATTAATTAAAAGCGTTACTTTTTGATAGAATAATATGAATGCTAAAAAGTTAAGCAGCATCAAGTCTAAAGTAGTTTATAACTAATACAGATGGTGCAACAATTTTACATTAGTTCAATATGGAAGTAATCAATGGCGTCTGATTTAGGTAAAAGACTAACGATTCTTCGTGGCAATAGTTAGTCGATACCAGGGGTAAGTATAATGGGATTGGTACAATATTTTACCCACAGCAAAAGGATGGAAGGCAACGCTGACCTCAGCAGATTTAAACTTATTGAGTCAAGAACCGAGTATACACCTGCAAGTTATTTTTCGAACCCCTAACATGATGATGATGATGATGATGATGATGGTCGACGTCGTCGTCATTAGAGAACGTCCGTTTTCCCGGCTGGTGTGTGTCGGATAGTTTCACCAGGTCTAGCAAGCTCAGGGGCTGCACTGGACTTCAGTCTGATTTGGTATGGTTTTTATGGCTTGATACCCTTCCTAATGCCCACCACTCCAAAAGTACAACGGATGCTTTTACGTACCATAGGCACGTGTGCCGTCGTTTACGTAACACCGGCATCGGCCACATCGCCTCCGTCAGGCCCAGCGCTCAAATGGTGCTTTTTACATGCCACCGGCACGGGTACCAGTTACGTGACACAATCATCGGCCACGATTCTTTCAAACTGCCGCCTAACTATAATTTTAAACTTAACCGAATTTTAGTAAACTCGATTTAATTTTACACCTTGAAGTAATGTAGTATCACGTTATTATTAATGACAGCATAGGAATTAGAGCAGTTTACTAAAAATAGTTTGGAAGACATCAAGAGCTTGATTCTTGAAATCACAGCATCATTATTTGAAATGAAATCTTCAAACACCCACACATATTGCTCTTGAACGCGTTTTTTTCTCAGAATCAAATAAAATGTTCAAACGCCCACATTCACTTCCTGAATGAGTTCTTTACATAGAATCAAATAAAAATCTCCAGACACCTACACATACTTCCTGAATGCGTTCTTCTCAGAAGAAAATTTTTGTTTTAATGCTTGCAGGATTTCAGTTGTCATGGAAATTAGAGAGAGTGAATATTTTCTTTTTCTTTTGTATTTTTCCAACCAAGCATTCCAAATCGATTACTGTTCTGTAATATCTAGCAATATTGTTGACGTTCGATAATGTCACTGATCAGTATCACGACTTTAGCTTTCTGTGTTCTCAATATCTAACGTACATTGGATAACTATAAACATGCTAATTACTCTTTCACTGCCACTAAACACCAGTTTCACCTTGTTAAAGAAAAGAACAAAAAAAAAAAAATGAAAAAATGAAAAAATAATCAACCTTCGCTTCGAATACGTCTTAGATTGTAGCATTCGTCTTTGAAAACTATTTTAAGGAAAAACTAAATGGATCTTCGTCAGTTTCCACGATGCCTGTTTGAAGTATTCATTCAACTAAACCAGGAGTCCTCAAACATTTTTTTACCTATGGACTCCTTTGATTATTATTTTGTTCTGATGGCCCTCCACAACTATTCGATGTTTGAAAACTATTTTTTAAGAAACTTCTTTCAAAAAGCAGTGAGCTGGCAGAACCGTTAGCATGCCGGGCGAAATGCTTAGCGGTATTTCGTTTGCCGTTACGTTCTGTGTTCAAATTCCGCCGAGGTCGACTTTGCCTTTCATCTTCTCAGGGGTCGACTAAATAAGTACCAGTTACGCACTGGGGTCGATATAATCGACTTAATCCATTTGTCTGTCCTTGCTTATTCTCTCTATGTTTAGCCCCTTGTGGGCAATAAAGACATAAGAAACTTCTTTCAAAATTTCTATTTTGCTTTCCACCTGTTAACCTGCGTAGGTTGAACTAAGTAAAACGTCATAGAAAGAAACCTAGCTGTTTCTTACAAGACATACCAATACATACATTCAAAACAAAAGTCTTTCAGGGGCCCTTAAAATACTATAGTGGATCCCCGATTTACTAATTTCTTGCGTGGACCCCCAAAAATCTTAAATGGATCCTCAGGGGCCATGTGGACCCCGGTTGAAAAACACTGAACTAAACGGTTATTAGATGGATGTATGTAAATAGGTATTCCATAAATGCATGTATACAGTTTCGCTGGTTGGTCATGGATCGAATGAAGATATTGAAAATAAATCTTGCCCAAATTACTATGACGTGTGATCGAATATGGCACTTCATGTTTATTAAGCGAATTTCTAAACTAATCACTTATACCTACCTTCAGTAAGGTATTTGTGTATACATAAGCGAGAGCCTGGCTGTGCGGGAAGAAGGTTATTTCCCAATCACATGGTTCCAGGTTCAGTCCTATTACGTGACACCTTGGGCAAATATTTTCTATTGTCGCCTCGGCCCAATTCTGCCAGCTTGCTGCCCTCCTGTGAGTGAATATTGTTGAGGGAAACTATGTGGAAGACCTTATATCTGTGTATCTTTGTGTCTATGATTTTCACACACCTAACACTTGACAAGTGATTTTGGTTTGGTTAGCTGCCTGTAACTAGCAATTCGACAAAAGAACCGATAAAATAAGTGACAGTTTTAAAAATAAGTACTGGAGTCGATTCGTTCGACGATAGTCCTTCAAAGCGGTGCTCCAGTGTGCACGCGTTTATTTCAGTGTATGTGTAGTAATAATAATAATAATAATAATAATAATAATAATAATAATAATAATAATAATAATAATAATAATAATAATAATAGGTATAATAAAAAAATATTCAGACAAATACATAACAAAAACACCAGGACTTAGAAATATATATAACATACAGAAAATTGCACTACTGGGTACTGCACACATTCTACGCAAAACACTTTCAATACAGTAAACATAAGAGCACCACAGCAAACCACAGCACATACCCAAGGCGCACAGAGCTGCGCTCGGTAGTGAAGTGAAAGCACGTTATAAAAATAAAACTACTGAATAATAATAATAATAATAATAATAATAATAATAATAATAATAATAATAATAATAATAATAATAATAATAATAATAATAATAATAACAACAACAACAACATCGAAAAATATCTTATGAATAAGAACCCAGGTTCGAAATTTGCCCAAGACACATAATGAAGGCTGAAAGGTATATCAGCCGGAACGTTCTGTTAACGTCAAACAAGATGAGGACAAATATCCGTCAAATGTAAATAATGTAAATAATGCATAGTCCATCCATGTTTCACAACATTTTAACGATGTTAGATGACGATAGCTTAATATATCATCAGTTTCGCTTTGGGGGTTAGATGTTAGTTCTAGAAGATCTGTTTCATCAAATATGCTTTTCAGAAGTTGTGAGTGCGAGAACACAAATCCTGCTTCAGTCGACATGCAATTAGAAACTGTTAAGAGAGCTTGATTTGCAGTGCTTGAGCCGCCGAGTTGGTGTGGTTTGTAGTGAAGAAGAAACTACCTACACGTGTTCCTTTGATACGTTACCTAAAGCGTTTTCCTGGTTGTAGACGACACAGAAAATATGCCTGTGCTATTGTTTATCTTTCAGTTGCAGCTGTGAGTTTTCTTGCACGCAAAATCACACACGTACGCGCGCACACACATGCTTGTATGCAGGCCATTAGGAATGCGTGTTCATTTGTATGTATGCATTTCTGGGTAATTATGCATGTGTATATAATCATATGCATACACACAAAACCACACACATAACTATGTGTAGTAAATGCAGTGGAAACATGTTAGAATATGTGCGTCTGTGCGCAGTGTAATAGTGTGTATTGTAATAATAGTGTGTGTTTACACGATCGTTCATATTTCCTATTTAGAAAAGGCGGCGAGCTAGCACAAACGTTAGCACTTTGGACACAATGTTTATCGGCACTTCGCCCGTCTTTACGTTCTATGCTCGAATTTCGCCAAGGTCGACTTTGCCTTTTATCCCGTTCGGGGTCGATAAAATAAGTATTGGTTGAGCCCTTGGGTCGATGTAATCAACAAGTCCCCTGCCCCATAATTTAAAAACCCGAACTTATAGCAGAAAGGATATTTCATATTTGGACAAGTTGGTGTGGCATGTTAGAGTTATAGCAAACGATTGCTGACATCCGGCTGGTCGGATGATCATTCCAACCCCTACTTTACATAACACAGAATTCTGTTGTAATTAAATAATGACAACCCATTCAGTATTTTCAATTGTTTAACAGGTTATTACAAAACCATGCACCCCTCTCGTCATATTTTTAAACCCCCTCACTTCCCAAAACATCTTGAAGCACTTTCATCTCCAAGTACTCTCATCTTCTCCAAGCATTCTCACTTCAAATTCTCTTGGAATAAATGCACACCTACTCCCAATACCTTGCCCCGCACCAAAAGCAAATAATTTATAATAATATATGCCAAAATCAACATTTCATTCAACGCTAGCAACAGTAGAGAACACCATGTACACCGAATTATCAACGGCATTCAGTAGACAAAAATTACAAGGGTTATAATTTATTGATAATTAACTGCTTTTTTAATATTTGTTATTTAAGGTGGGGAGCTGGCAGAATAGTTAGCACGGTGGATAAACTACTTAGCGGTAATTCACCCGTCACTTCTCTGAGTTCAAATTCCGCTGAGGTCGGCATTGCATTTTATCCTTTCGGAGTCGATAAAATAGGTACGAGGGCAACACTGTTCGATGTGATTTGTTGGGTCATCCCATAAATAATACGGTTTTTTAATAGTTCTTTTATTTTTCAAAATTAAGACAAACAAATTTCTTTTTTAATCTAAAATAGACTCTCCTTCATTTTTTACAATGCTCTTCCTTCCATCTGGTAGACTTGCAAGGCCCCTCTTCCAATATTCACTTGTCCGTGACGAAGAATACTCTTCCACTACTGTTCTGATCTCGTCTACAGAATTCATATTTTTTCCGTCCAAATGATTTTGAAGTCTGCGGAATAAATGATAATCAGATGGGTTAATGTCTGGCGAATATGGTGGCATGGTTTTCCATCTAATCTTCTCCAGCTTTTGTACAACTCTGCTGTACTCTTTCACCACAACTTTCTCTCACTCTTTCTTCCTGTTTCTCTTGTACCTGTATTTCAAAGGGCCAGCCTTGTCACATTCTATGTCACGCTGAATCTCCCCGATAACTACGTTAAGGGTACACCTGTCTGTGGAGTGCTCAGCCACTTGCACGTTAATTTCACGGGCAGGCTGTTCCATTGATTGGATCAACTGGAACCCTCGTAGTCGTTACCGACGGTGTGCTACGAGATATTTTGTCTGATTCGAACTAGGAATATTTGCCTCAAAACTAAGAATACTATACCTGTCAACCAATACGAGGCAAGTACATCTAATGTTGTATTTTAAAGTTATTTAGATTTATTTTTTCCTAAAAGCAACTATATTAAACTGATATCGGAACAATACTAACCAGTTGGGTGAGTGAGAACATCAAAAATATCGATCCAGTTCTAGAAATACAAATGAAACAACGATGTAGCATTCCTTGATGTGTTGTTGAAAAGAATATAAGCAGGATCCAGGACTCCAATGCGTAAAAGAACCTAGTTAGAGGGCTCTGCTTATTGTATGAATCTAATCATCCTTAGAGTGGTAAGGAAGGAACTGTCAAACGCCTATGAAATCGAGCAAAAACAATCTGTTTGAAGGTTTCATTTCTACATTAGAAATGAAGTATGATAAAAATACATTAATAGATTAATAGCAAATATCCAACCCATCGTATAAGAGCCACTACAAGTATAATATCTTATCATGTATGGAAAGCTTTTATAAAAGAGAAACTTATGACTGAGAAGTGTTTTGCTATTCTGAACTTTAGATTAGAACAGAGAAATACTTACCGGAACAATAGCGGAACATGTAAAAGTTTTCATGATATGAGAAACATCTAAGTGAGAAATGAAGCTGAAAGTGAAATCAAAATCTCTTCTAAAATTCTTTCTTTATTCTGGTTTATCGCTCAGAACAGAGGAATACTTCTTTTTTTTTTATATAAGAAAAAAAATTGTGATATGAGAAACATCTATGTCGCGAATGATGCGAGAAAGGAAGTCAAATACGACAAGGAATAAAATTTCAATAATCGCCAGTGAATCTCGACGAAATCTTGAGAAAAATCAAATAAATAGTAGATATAGCGCTTGTTGAAAACCTTTCTTTTTACCTGGTGGTTGTCTTCCTAATATTTCGGCTATATTAAGGTAGCGAGCTGCCAGAACCGTTAGCATGCTGGGCAAAATGCTTAGCAGAATTTCGTCCGTCTTTACGTTCTGAGTTCAAATTCCGCCGAGATTAACTTTGTATTTCATACTTTCGGAGTTGATAAGTTAAGTAGCTGTTGGGGGTCAATATGGTCTACTTACCCTCTCCTGCTAGAATACTAGCCTTCTGCCAAAATTTGAAACTGATATTTCCGTTACATTTTTCTCATCAGTTTCCAATGACAAGTTAAATGCGTCAGGATTGGCGATATTTACTTCATAAGAAACAAAATATTAGTCTTCCCCCAAAATTGCTTTTCTCTTGAAGTCTGACAGAAATTAATTTCATTATTTAATGTTCTATATATGACGACTATTGAGGCAGACTATGATGCTCCCCCACTACTTCTGCTCGTGATCAGAGATGCACATATCTTCAGCCAACAAGGGACATGCTCAACTGGTTACGGTCAAACAACTGACAAGCAAATCTGTGGTATTAAGCACAATATTTACTGTTGCCTATCTTTTATACCAAGACAAAACAATATACATGATAGCACCTCCAATCAGTTAAGATAAGAAGCCATGAGAACCACTGTCTGGTACTGCATCAGGGCATTATTATTATTACTATTACTATTATTATTATTATTATTATTATTATTATTATTATTATTATTATTGAGTGAGAGAGCAGTGCATGCCATCAAAGTGACACTGGGGTAAAATATACGAAGCCCATTATACCCATCATGACTACCCGTCTGATAAGGGTACACCAGGCACATGCATCACAACCATATGTACGCGACATGGTGATCTCATATCAAGATAAACAGCACGTGCTCTTGCAGGTGGGGCCCAGTTAGAATTTTCTTCAGGTCGAGTAGCCCTCCCTGCTCAAACGGTCTTTGAATAAGGTTTGTTTAAGGTTGTTGAGCAAAACACCCATGTTTCCTAAAAGGTGAATTATTCAAACCCCAAAGAATTCCTCTCAACACATGGCTATGATGCTTCCCCCACTACTTCTGCTCATGATCAGAGATGCACATATCGTCAGCCACTAAGGGACATGCTCAAATGGTTAAGGTCAAACAACTGACAAGCACATCTGTGGTATTGAGCAGAATATTTGCTGTAGCCCATCTTTTGTACCAAGACAAAACAATGTACATGATAACACTTCCAATCAATTAAGATCACAAGCCATGTGAGCCACTACCTGGTACTGCATCCAGGCATGCCATGAGAGCCACTGCCTAGTACTGCATCCTAGTACTGCATTATTATTATTATTATTATTATTATTATTATTATTATTATTATTATTATTATTATTATTATTATTATTATTTCCTTTGCATTCAGCTTCTTTTTTCCAGTCATCTCGTCATGTTGGACCGATGGACTCTGCGCATTATTTTCTCTTTTCTTTTTTGTCCCCATTTTAATCCTTTCCGTCGAAGAGCATAGGGACATAAAAGGCTTTTCCATTCTTCCAGAGCGTTAAACTAATACACCTGCTTGTTGTTCCTACATCAGTCTTCGTCTTTTGTTTTCCGTAAATTTGAAGTATATATGTATGTATACACTATGTGTGTGTGTGTGTGCGTGCGTGCGTGCGTTGATACGTACATATACACATACATGCTTGTACATCTATATATGTGCATACATATGTATGCATACGTACATATATACATACTCTTATATATTTGTATATATGTTTTCAATTATGCTACTCTTACATAACGTTCTCTTTATTTGACGCTTTTAGGAAATGAATTATTAATACCATCCTTGGAAATGGATGAAGAGGATAAGTTGATAGATTATTATATCTTTTCTCTGGATAAGCCATTTAATTCCACATTTCCTCTGATTAACTAGCACAAGAATGAACATGTCCACCTACGCATCCTTGGGAAGGTATAAGCGATAAATCATTATGTCGAAGACATGCTTTGTCATCCTTATGTATCGAAATAAATTAATGCTATAAACACTTTCGGGGTTTAGGGAATGATTAATAAATTCAGAATTTGTGAAGTGTTCATATATTCCAATTTTTTAAAAGATGACATTAAGGAGTTTTGATGTGTGATAATTTTTACCTGTGACTATAACAGGGCGTTTAGTTCTGTAGAAGATTTTCGTTTTGTTTAATAACAGAGGAATTCTTATGAAAACCAGCTGCGTTCAATGGGAAGTTAATTGTCAAAACAACTGTTCATTTACCCTGAGACCTCACTGTAATCTCATAAAGTATTTAAGACAAAGATTTCAAGCTTTCATTGTTTCATATCTTGAACCACACACACAATCACACATGCATAAATGCACGAACATGCACATACACACAAGTACAAAATCACACACACATGCATACGCTTAATAACAATTTAAGCTTCTCCAATTTCTGCAATATTTTGCAAATTACCTCGGGAGACCGCAGAAACAGATTGCAATGGTGAAATACTAATTTATTTTTATTCAACGACACAGACACCGAGGAAAAAATACATAAATCTTATAAAAGCGATTTGATTCCTTATTGTATTTCACACAGTGGAGACGCAATGGCCCAGTGGTTAGGGTAGCGGACTCGCGGTCATAGGATCGCGGTTTCGATTCCCAGACCGGGCATTGTGAGTGTTTATTGAGCGAAAACACCTAAAGCTCCACGAGGCCCCGGCAGGGGATGGTGGCGAACCATGCTGTACTCTTTCACCACAACTTTCTTTCACTTTTACTTCCTGTTTCTGTTGCGCTTGTAATTCAAAGGGCCAACCTTGTCATTCTGTGTTACGCTAAATATCCCCGAGAATTACGTTAAGGGTACACGTGTCTGTGGAGTGCTCAGCCACTTGCACGTTAATTTCACGAGCAGGCTGTTCCGTTGATCGGATCAATTGGAACCCTCGTCGTCGTAAGCGACGGAGTGCCAACAGACAGTATTTCACACATCATTTCCATTGTTGTATATAACAAGGCAAAAAGTACGATTATACAACTCTATGTAACTAAAATGAAAATTTAACGGTTGCGCCAGTTCTATCAACTGGCTGTAATTCGCTACCTAGATAGGTTGGCTCTGGACTGACTGTTGATTAAAGATTAAAGAGGCTCCGTAAACCCAGGTTGTTGTGTAGTTTCGTCGAATAAAAATCATACGTCCAATGAAAATCAATACGCTCAACTTCACATCCATCATGCGGCTCCGCATGACTTCACTTCACCGTGACCTTGGCTCGTGAATATTTCGTCATCGAAGTTAAATCCTCTTTATATACACTGTTGGCTGACCGTTGGCTCTTGCGATTTCTTCCGCCCTTTAACGGATTCCGTTTTTCATCCTACAGGCTCTCCAAATCACCCTTCTTATCAAATAAGGTTGGAGGTGTTGCCGGTTTTAGT
>NC_068983.1:56371838-56374894 GCF_001194135.2 Octopus bimaculoides
ACGAAGATAACGATGACAATAAATATTGGTAAGAAGGAGGAAAATGATGAAGAGAATGAAGTGTAAAAGAGGAAGCAAGGAGGAAGGGAACGAAGAGTAAAAGAAGAAGCGAGGAGGGAGAGAAAGAGGAGAATAGAAGAAAACTAAGTGGAGGGGAGGGGAGGAGGAGTGGAAGGAAGTGGAGGATAAGTAGAAGAAGAAGAAGGGGGAGGAGGATGGGGTGGAGGTGGGGTGGAAGAGGACGATATGGCGGAGCCTGAGACGAAGATAACGATGACAATAAATATTGGTAAGAAGGAGGAAAATGATGAAGAGAATGAAGTGTAAAAGAGGAAGCAAGGAGGAAGGGAACGAAGAGTAAAAGAAGAAGCGAGGAGGGAGAGAAAGAGGAGAATAGAAGAAAACTAAGTGGAGGGGAGGGGAGGAGGAAAACGTTAATGTCTCCAGCCAAATAAGCTTATTATAGGAAATTTTCAAATAGACAATTTCATTCAACTAAAAACCACAAAGGAGCGTTTTGATTTTAACTTCGAAATACGACAGCAATGAAAAGAGAATAATTTGAACGAAACATACTTATCAAGACTAGATCAACCCCTGACTATTCTGTCATTGTATAGAATGGAAATCTTATTCAGCATCGGTTTTGATTTGATTCTATAAACTTTGTGGCAGAATCCTGCAAACTATTAATGAAATATCAACATCAAATGTAGTCATTGTGAGAGACAGCATTAGAAAGCATTGTCAATAAATGCTCCTTATGCCTGGCTGAATTGCGAGGTGTGGGTCGAAAGGATGTATTCATCAGGGAAATAGATAGATATAAATTAATATATGCATTATATTTCTTCTCCTCATCCACCACTGTCTGTTGTATTATATATCGGTGTGTATATACATATATTGATTCATAATAATGCTCATGTCTAAGAATTTATGTGGTTGTTTGAACGCATATAGGAAAATGAAAATCTTTCTTAATCTTTGATAGCTCGTTGGATCTGAATGTGTGTGATAAATACAGGCTTTCCCGGTGGAGCCCAGCTCACCCCAAGCAATAGAAATAAAGTTCAGCAATGCATGTGTGAGGAAGACGAGAAAGAAAAGGAAATTGTTTAACAGGAATATGAACATGTGCCGCGCTGTGTTTACTACCGCTATCATCACCTCTACTCTGGCTTGTCACGGAAATGAATTATGTCTACGAAGACGTTCATACAAACATACTTTTGTGTTTGTATGTTTTTAGCATACAAAGTCTTTTAAGAGAGATTTCTCTGAGACAAAATAATACAGCTGGCGCCATTTTACGTTAGTATATACAACGTAGATATTATGTACAATGTTACACAGATGTATGTATATTCGGAAGTCGTCTACACCAGACAAGCAGTTCATTCGGTCATCAATAACTTGGCGAATATCTTCATACTATCTAAACGTATTTCGAAGTCATGAAATAACGGGCTGACCTCTGTCATTGCATGAATAACAATATTAAAACTACAGTGTTTAGGGAAGTATCGACGCTCCGTAACTCCTTTCTTACAGAGCAGATTCATATCCTTGTCATTTATCCTTAATCGCAAGCAAAGGAACTAAACCTGGTGGGATCTGCCGAAATATATTCAAATTCGTCTTCGGAAGCTTTGAAATAGACCCTTCTGACGCTTGAGGAGGAGGCGCAACGGCCCAGTGGTTAGGGCAGTGGACTCGCAGTCATAGGATCGCGGTTTCGATTCCCAGACCGGGTGTTGCGAGTGTCTATTGAGCGAAAACGCCTAAAGTTCCACGAGGCTCCGGCAGCGGGTGGTGGCGATCCCAGCTATACTCTTTCACCACAACTTTCTCTCACTCTTACTTCCTGTTTCTGTTGTGCCTGTAATTCAAAGGGTCAGCCTTGTCACACTGTGTCACGCTAAATATCCCTGAGAACTACGTTAAGGGTACACGTGTGTGTGGAGTGCTCAGCCACTTGGACGTTAATTTCACGAGCAGGCTGTTCCATTGATCGGATGAACTAAAACCCTCGACGTCGGAATGAACAGAGTGCCAACAAAGATGCTTGAGGAAGAGAAATAGTATAAGGGTGCACCTAAAAGAAACGTTTTAACACGTTCAGACATCTGTAATTGTTTCTCAATAATCCAATTGAACAAAACATTTATATTCTCTGTGTAACATTGATCACGTTATATTGTAATGTTCTACATCATATTTTATACATTTTGAACTTAAAGATACATTGAGCACTTATTTACATTCATTATATTTGACGGATATTTGTCCTCATCTTGTTTGTTAACACAACATTTTGGCTGATATACCCTCCAGCCCACTGGCATATGGCGTAGTGGTTAAGAGCGCGGGCTACTAACATCAAGATTCCGAGTTCGATTCCAGGCAGTGACCTGAATAATAATAATAATAATCATAATCATAATAATAGTAGTAGTAATAATAATAGATAAAGAGAGACGAGTTCTTTACTTGTATACGATTGACACAATCCATCACTAAGGTAAACATAGCTGACGTAATCCATCACCAAGTCAAACTTAATGACGAAAAGCAACAGTTATTTATTTGTAGTTGAACGATATTTCGGCATCTCGTGCCCTTCAACAGGTTCAAAATAAACATGTCAGTCTAATTCATTTTTCTAGTTTATGTAGGACTGAAGTAACTCAGCAGAGGTTTTTTTAGATATAGAGAGTAGAGTTCTTTACTGGTATACTATTGACACAATCCACCACTAAGGTAAACATAGCTGACGCAATCCATCACCAAGGCAAACTTAATGACGGGGACACGTAAATACAGCTGCATCGGTTGTCAAGCGATATTGGGGGGACAAACACACACACATATATATACGATGGGCTTCTCTCAGGTTCCGTCTAATAAATCCACTCACTTTGGACGGCCCGAGGCTATAGGCACTTGCTCAAAGTGCCACGCAGTGTGACTGAACCTGGAACCATGTGGTTGGTAAGCAAGCTACTTACCACACAGCTACACCTATATATATATATATATATATATATATATAT
>NC_068983.1:56377052-56377582 GCF_001194135.2 Octopus bimaculoides
TATATATATGTATATACATACACACATACATGCATATATAGATATACATATATGTACACACACACACACACACACACACACACAGACACACACACACAAATATATATATATATGTGTGTGTATGCACGTATATCCATGTATATATATATATATGTATATATATATCAGGTGGTGCTATTAAGTTAGACATGGCCTGGGCCAATATTTGATCGAAACAAATCTAAGTTTTATGTATGATTCTATCTATCATTTTGTCTGCCTGTCTGCATGTATGTTTGTATATATATATATATATATAGCATCCGTAAGACATTCGAATGTGTCTATTTATTCCAAAACAATAGAAAGTATTAGAAGAAAATACACACATGTAGTAACTATGTGTTACATCACATGTGTATGTTTTATTCTAATACTTTCTATTGCTTTGGAATAAATGGACACGCTGGAATGTCTACCGGATGATATATGTCGTCTTCTATCCTCTGCATTTTCTTATTTGCAGTATATATATATATATATATATATAT
>NC_068983.1:56379243-56382212 GCF_001194135.2 Octopus bimaculoides
CGGCATGACATTGACAGAGACTGTGAGAGAAGGGGAGTGAGAGAGAGGAAGAGAGAACGAGAGAGAGGGGTAGAGAGAGGGAGACATACGTACAGACAAGTAGAGAGTAAACAAGAATGTAATAGGCTGTTTGGTCACGCGCGCGCGCGCGTGGCTGTGTGTCTGTGTATTTATGTGTTAGTGCGTATGTATGCGTGTGTTTGTGTATGAAGTATTGAACAAAGGAATCAGAGATCGAAAAGAAATGTTATCAGAAGAATAGGAAAGAGTCCATTTGACAGAAATGCATTCAATCAGGAAAATTAGGCTATTCCCTATATTTGATTTCTGGAGGGATTTCTCGCGTAAAAAAAAAAAAAAAAAAAACATCGGAAATAAATGGGAAGCATTGAGACAGGAAAATATATTTGAAACCATAGACGCACGCAGAGACACATACATATAAACAGTCACACACAAACACGCACAGATATACGTAGATGCACGCTGAGTTATGCATACCATGACAGTCTTAGACAAACAATCATATATATATATATATATATATATATATATATGTATGTATACACACACACACACATATATATATATATGTATATATATATATATATATATATATATATATATATATATATATATATATATATATATATATATATACATATGTGCATGCATATATATGTATATATGTGTGCATATATATATGTCTCTCTCTCACACTCTCTCTCTCTCTCTCTCTCTCTCTATATATATATATATATATATATATATATATATATAGAGAGAGAGAGAGAGAGAGAGAGAGAGATGTGTGTGTATGTCTATATGTGTGTATGTTTGAGCGTATGTTCGTGCGCGTGTGTCTGAGTATATATGTATGTATATATAAGAATGAAACCCTCTAATTCTTTTACTGTTGGTTTGTTTTTTTTTATTTCATTTCCTTTACGTTATAATTTCAAAATGAAATGTTTTAGCCATAGAAACTTTTTGCCGTAGAAATTGGATCTGAAAATGGACATAATTCAAAATGTGTTGGAAGCAAGCTTTGAAAATAGAAACTATCTTTTATCATATATCTTGTACGTGTTTCAGTCATTATACAGCGACCAGGCCGAGGCATCGTCTTGAAGAGTTTCATCGAATAAATTAACCCCAGAATTTATTTTTCAAGTCCGGAATTTATTCGGTCGGTTTATTCTACCGAAACGCCAAATTACAGGGACGTAAACACTACCCTCATCCAAAACCGTTTCACGACAAATTCCGATATAATCGTAAGCTACACGATCTTATCGCAGCCCCTATTTGTTCCTCGTACTTATCGAAATTTTTGCTCACTGTTCCCAGAGCTCAGACAATTATTGGTACTACTGGAGAGTGTCCAATGGACAAGCCTGGCTATATTGTTGTGGCGTCTCTTATATTCCTTCTGCGCTAGTGGCGTACATTGGCTGGTAACATGCCATACGGTTTCACCGTTTTGTCCACAGATTCTGCACTTATCCTTTCTGCTGTGTTGTCTATTCAGTATTTTATGTAGTTTGTTCTTAGTGCTTGTTCTTGGGTAGCACAGATTAGAGCCTCCGTTTCCGGTTTTAAATCACTTTCAGTCATCCGCAGCTATCTTTTTCTCTGTCTTTCTTATCTTCAACATCTCTATGAAATTGTCCATGCATTCTTATCTTTACCCACCTATTTTCAGTTTCATTCGTTTTCAATTGCTTGTACAGTGCTTTATCTTCACAGTCTTGCATCCTACACAAGCCTGACCTTCCTACTTCTAATAATAGCGGTTCTGTGGCATTTTTTTTACATACCATGCTATGTTGTTTTCTACTGCTCTAATGCTGTGTTCGCATCCGATAAGTCCGCTCCCCCCTCTTTTTCTTTGTCCATACAGTCTGTGTGTGTCACTTTTTGGAGTGGAGTGACCCATATCTAGTTAGCAACTTCCTTGTCTTTCTGTCTAAGCCGTTTAGCACGTCTACTGCCCACGCGATTACCTCTAAGGAGTGAAACCACCCACGTGTTGATAGCTTCGATCTTATTCCGTCCATTTAATTTCGACTTAAGGATCAGTTCCAGTCTGCGCAAGTACTCCACCTTAATTTTTTCTGTCATTTCTTTCTCCATCAAATTCATTCATTTATTATTATTATTATTATTATTATTATTATTATTATTATTATTATTATTATTATTATTATTATTATTATTATTATTATTATTATTATTATTATTATTATTATTATTGTTCAGTAGTTTTATTTTTATAACGTGCTTTCACTTCACTACCGAGCGCAGCTCTGTGTGCCTTGGGTATGTGCTGTGGTTTGCTGTGATGCTCTTATGGTTACTGTATTGAAAATGTTTTGCGTAGGATGTGTGCAGTGCCCAGTAGTGCAATTTCCCCTATGTTATATATATTTGTAAACCCTGGTGTTTTTGTTATGTATTTGTCTGAATATTAAAAAAAAAAAAATTATACCTAAGGCACCTACTATAATAGGAATTGTTTCTGTTTTTAAATTCCACATTCGAGTTACCTCTATTTCCAGGTCTTTGTATTTTGAAAGTTTCTCCATTTCTTTTTATTATTGCTTTTGCACAGCTTCTAACGCTGGAGATGTACAACAGTGTCAGTTGCTCACTACCAATGAACTAAGGTAATACCTCTTATTTTTCGAGCACATTCCGGAGTATTCGAGCGGTGCCAAGCAGTGCTGTTTTCTGCAAGCGCTCCACCCTTATTGCAACCCCTATTATTCCATGTACTTCTCAACATTTTTACTCACTGTTCCCAGGGCTCCGACAATTATTGGTACTACTACCACCTTTTTCATCGACCACATCTGCTTAACCTCCCAAGCTAACCTGTCACATCTCTCGACTTTTCTTTCTTCCTTATCGCATACCTTGTTGTCAGCTGAGCATGCTATATCTATGATCCAGCATAGTTTGTTTTC
>NC_068983.1:56382222-56383270 GCF_001194135.2 Octopus bimaculoides
AACCTGTCACATCTCTCGACTTTTCTTTCTTCCTTATCGCATACCTTGTTGTCAGCTGAGCATGCTATATCTATGATCCAGCATAGTTTGTTTTCTTTCTCAATTAATACTATGTCTGGTTTCCTATTCTCTGTCTCATGGTCGCACTGAATCATAAAATCCCATAGGATCTTTGCATTTCTATTTTCGACGATACCTTCGGGTTTGTGGTCGTACCAATTTTTTGCTCTGTCAGGTCCATACTTGTTGCAAAGTGTCCAATGGACAAGCCTGTCTATATTATCGTTGCGTCTCTTATATTCCTTCTGGGCTAGTGGCGTACATTGTCTGGTAATATGCCATCGGGTTTCACCGTTTTGTCCACAGATTCTGCACTTATATTATTATTATTATTACTATTATTATTGTTATTATTATGTTTGACTTTTGTTTTGCATTTGTACAAGTTGGATCCAAGTCTCACCCAGAGACCTCAAGAGACAAGTTAGAAGTTCATGTAGGTGTTATGCCTAGGGTATCATATATTTGGATTTGTACATAGTGTTGTTCTAGTGAATGTTTAAGAAACCATAAGAAAATTATGTGTTTGCTTTAAAATTTGAGATGACATAGACATTATTTTACGTAGGATATGGGCAGTTCCATATGAGCACAATCTTTTGAACTTCAGCCATCTTGGGGTTTCCTGGTATCTGAGCTAGGTAGTAATCAGCCCGTTTCGCTGTCATTCCCAGGGCACCTATGACAATAGGTATTGTTTTCGTCTTCAGATTCCACATTTTGCTAATTTCTATTTCAAGATCTTTATATTTGCTCAGTTTTTGGTAGGTCTTGACAGATACGTTTATATCGATTGGAACAGTCATATCAATGAGGAGGCATGATTTTTGTCTGAAGTCTTTCAGTATGATGTCTGGCCTATTTGCATCTATCATTCTGTCAGTTTGAATGGTGAAGTTCTAGAGGAGTGCAATGTGATCATTTTCAAGTACTGGGGGTGGTTTGTGTTCCCACCAGTTTTTATCATGGGGCAAGTCCAAGTTTTTGC
>NC_068983.1:56384280-56389044 GCF_001194135.2 Octopus bimaculoides
GTAAATGAGATGATTTATATTTTTATCAAATATTTTATAACCATACTGTGCATCATTGAGCAATTTTGAGAGCGGTATTAGGGCTAGACAGAAGAGGAGTGATGAGAGTGAGTCACCCTGGAAAATGCCACATGAAATTCTTACATCTCCAGCATTTAGACATTCATTGTCATTGTTCAACGTCAGTGTGGTTCTCCATGATCTCATACTTACAGATAAAAAGTTTCGCAGAGTAGGAGCTATTTTATACATTTCCAGACAAACAGCACCGGGCTGAAGAAAAACAGCACCGGGCTGAATAACAACATGGATGAGCTACACCGGGCTCCCTATACAAAACCAAATCTAATCCAATAACATCGATGGAATTAGGCAAAAGAACCGGTGGAAGATTTGAAGGAAGCGGTCTTTTAACGAAGATAATTTTAAAAAAATATTTCTTATTTAAAAAAAAATGAAATTTTACTGCCATACAAAGCACAGGTCCACCTATGCACGATGTCTCAGTGAAACACGTGCGATCACACACGCAAAACCAACACCGGAAAGTTTACAAACTATACAAAAAAGAAATGGAACAAAATAGTAAGTACATATATTGAATAATTACGCATACACTCGAACGTGTACACCATGATATATACGTTTTGATACCCATAGAACTACACATGCATCTTAATGTTTACACAACTACGTGAAAATCACAGGACACACTCACGCATACGAAAACACATATCACAAACGAAGCAAAAAAAACAAACTTTTTTTTTCTTCTTTATTTATTTTCATTTTGTGAACAAACACAGACAGAGTGCAACATTGATAAGTTTAAAACGCCACAAAAAAAAATACACTATGCCCGGAGATAAATCTATCAACAAAAAACATACAGATGAATACCGATCTGCTAGCCTTAAGAAACTACGCTACGAGCAATGTTTACATGCTGAGAACTCGGTGACGGTGTTGTCTCAAAAAACTGACCTTAAACAGACAAATCCGTCCCCTATTGTCAACGCCAAAACTCGTCATGCCTCAATGATAACAAAGCAGATCACAAACCAGATTGGTCGTCCACCGAATCACAAAGGGCCACTTATTCGATATAGATCTGCTAGCTTTAAGAAGCTACGTCACGAGAACTCGGAGACGGTGTTGTCTCAAAAAATTTACCCTAAACAGACAGATCCGTCCCCTAGCGTCAACGTCGAAGCTTGTTATGCCTCACTGTTAATAAAACAAAATACAAACCGGAATGGTCATCGACCGGATTATAAAGGACCACTTACTCGGATAATAAACCAGATCCGAGACGAGAAATCTGCTACTGGTTCAAATCTTCCCGACACACAGGAGCTGGAAGTACCCCACAACCGGAATATTCCAACAGATGGCCATCCATGCTCGTCATCAAATAACCAAAAGAAAAAGAATGAAAAATGGTCAAGGGAAGATAATAAAGAAGTTCTTACACCCTTCTACCATGCCATATATTTCATTATTATTATTATTATTATTGTTTTTATTATCAACATTATTATTATTATCATCATTATTATTATTATCCTCCTCCTCATCATCATTATCATCATCATCATCATCATCATCATCATCATCATCATCATCATCATCATCATTATTATTATTATCATTATTGTTGTTGTTGTTGTTATTGTTGTCATTATCTTCGCCCTGGTGGCAAATAAATGAAATTGTCATCATCATCATCATCATCACTATTATTATTATTATTATTATTATTATTATTATTATTGTTTATTCTTCTTTGACGCTCTTCATTTTCTTGAACCAATATGGTAATCGTTGCTGCCATGTCAACAAAATATCATCAGCATTTTATTAGCGTCTAGAAAGTTCTTGCAATATCCTTTGTGGTATCAAAAGTATTGTTCTATTTCCTGCCTGAATTTGTATCACGCGATTTACACTTCGTCCAAACTATTTTATGTTTCGAGGAAATCACGAAAGAAAAATACGATAATAATAATAATAATAATAAAAATAATAATAATAATAATAATAATAATAATAATAATAATAATAATAATAATAATAATAATAATAATAATAGTGATAATAATAATAATAATAATAATAATATTAATAATAATGATGATGATGATGATCATGAAAATAATGGTGATAAAAACATAATAAAGACATCATGAACATTAACTGGTATCTAAAACAGAAGCAGCGTGTAGTAATAGTAGTAGTAGTAGTGGTGGTTGTTGTGGTGGTGGTTGTTGTGGTGGTGGTGGTTGTTGTGGTGGTTGTGTTGGAGGTGGTGGTGTCGGCGGTTGATGTCAATGTTGTAGCAGTGGTGGTGGTGGCGGCGGTGGTGGCGGTTGATGAGATAGTAGTAATGGTAGTGGTAGCTGTGGTGGAAGTGGTGATGGTAGTGGCGGTAGTGGTGATAGTTGTAACACTGAAACACAGAGGTCGATGTTATCGATTTAACCCCTACGCCCAAAATTTCAGCCCTGGTGCCTATAGCAGAAGGATTATTATTATTATTATTATTATTATTATTATTATTATTATTATTATTATTAGTAGTAGTAGTAGTAGTAGTAGTAGTAGTAGCAGCAGCAGTAGCAGCAGCAGTAGTGACAGCAACAAATGATAAATAAATATAGTAAAGTATTAATATATTTCGGCGAACTCAGATCTGGTACGTTGTTAAGTGAAAAAAAAGAAAAGCTATCAGCGCCGTAAGACATATAATGTCAAACTAAAATACTGACATCACACTAAAAGCTGTGAAATCTGAAACTTGCAAAGACAGTCTGAACTTTGCACGTTGGTGACTAGACTGGTGGGTGATATTTTAAGTAAGTAACGAGAAGCAAATATAAATATCAGGAAACAAAATAATTGCTAAATGGTTGAGTATATAGGGGCAGGAAGTGGCTGTGTGGTAAGCAGCTTGCTTACCAACCACATGGTTTCCGGTTCAGGTCACTGCGTGGCATTTTGGGCAAGTGTCTTCTATTATAGCCTCAGGCCAACCGAAGCCTTGAGAGTGGATTTCGTAGACGGAAACTGAAAGAAGCCTGTCGCATATATATATATATATATAGGAGTGGCTGTGTGGTAAGTAGCTTGCTTACTAACCACATGGTTCCGGGTTCAGTCCCACTGCGTGGCACCTTGGGCAAGTGTCTTCTACTATAGCCTCGGACCCACAAAAGCTTTGTGAGTGGATTTGGTAGACGGAAACTGAAAGAAGCCCGTTGTATACATGTATATATATATATGCATATTTTTATGTGAGTGTATGTGTTTGTGTGGCTGTGTTTGTCCCCCAACATCGCTTGACAACCGATGTTGGTGTGTTTACGTCTCTGTAACGTAGCTGTTCGCCGAGAGAGACCCGTAGAATAAGTACTACGCTGAGAAAGAATAAGTCCTGGTATTGCTCTAGCATGGCCGCACTCAAATGACAAGCAAATTAAAGAATAAAAGAATAGCCACAGAAATGGCCGCCGTGTGATTAAGCGGTTAGGCTTGCAACCGCCTAGTTTCTGGTTCAGTCCCACTAGAGTCGTACGTTCGGCAAGAGTATGGTGCTGTAGCCTCGGATCGATTAATGTCTTGTAGATCGACAGTGTCGAAGCATACCACATATAACTGTACAAAAATATATATAATCACAAACACAAAAAGCACACAGAAAACACACACACACACACACACACATCAGCATGTGACAGGTTTGTTCTGTTACCATCTGCGAAATATGAGTACAAACACACACACACACACACACATATATATATATATATATATATATACACACACACACACATGTATACATATATATATATACATATATATACACATACATATATGTATATATACATACATATATGCATATATACATATATATACACATATACATATATGTATGTCTACATACATGTATGTATGTATGTGTGTGTGCGTCTATATATCTATGTACACGCACACAAACACACGCACGCACACACGTATGTTTATATGCATGCGTGTGTCTTTGTGGTTGTGTTTGTCCACCTCAACCGCTTGGCAGCCGGTGTTGGTGTGTTTTTATCCTTGTAACCTAGCAGTTCGGCAAAAGAGAATAAGCACAAGACGTAAAACGAAGTAGCGGGATCAATTTGATCGACTAAACACTTACTTCAAAGCGTTGCCCCAGCATGGTCGCAGTTCAAAAGGCTGAAACAAAAGAGATAGACGATAACATATATCGAACGACGAATGTGATTCAGTTTTGGCCTCTTTCGATCTGTGAAGCTGACGTAGAAGAGGAAATCATGTATTGAAGAGTCTTTTAATGTTTGACTTTACGATAGATTCTCTTTGTGAGGTTTCTGTTGTTCATGTGAAGTTAGGATGTGTGGAGCAGTGTAAAGAAAGTCATAGGCCACTTTTGCTAGGTGAAAGGTGAGAAGACACAACGTTTCATTTCGCTGTACTAATGTTGGTAATGGTCTTTGCAAAGTTAGCACGACACGCCATCACGTGATGTCAAATGTAGCTGTAGTAGTTGTGTATCGTTTCTTACTCTTGTACTCTTTTAATCTTTTACTTGTTTCAGTCATTTGACTGTGGCCATGCTGGAGCACCGCCTTTAGTCGAGCAAATCGACCCCGGGACTTACTCTTTGTAAACCTAGTATTTATTCTATCGGTCACTTTTGCCGAACCGCTAGGTGACGGGGACATAAGCACACCAGCATCGGTTGTCAAGCAATGCTAG
>NC_068983.1:56389315-56390163 GCF_001194135.2 Octopus bimaculoides
ATATATATATATATATATATATATATATATATACATAAATTCGATGGGCTTCTTTCAGTTTCCGTCTACCAAATCCACTCACAAGGCTTTGGTCGGCCCGAGGCTATAGTAGAAGACACTTACCCAAGATGCCACGCAGTGGTACTGAACACGGAACCATGTGGTTCGTAAGCAAGCTACTTACCACACAGCCACTCCTGCGCCTTGTGTATAGATTTTTGTACTGTTGTATTACCAGTAGTGAAGGTGCGTGGCTTAGTGGTTAAGGATATTGGGCTCACCATCGGAAGATCGTGAGATCAATTCTCAGAGGCGCATTGCGTCCTTGAGCATGATACTTTATTTCATGTTGTTCCAGTCCACTCAGCGGGCAGAAATGAATAGTATCTGTATTTCGAAAGCCAACCTTATCTCAATCTGCTGCAGCTGAATCTTACTGAGAATAAACAAACCTTAAGGGAACGCATGTCAGTGGAGTGCTGAACCACATGCGAGTAAATTTCGTGAGTAGGCTGTTCCGTTGATTGGATAACTGAAACCATATACGTTGTTGTAACCGACGGGCAGGAAGTACTCTTTGTAAAATGAAATTTCAGACATTGTTATTTGGTCCCACAGCAAGGCACATTCGACAGTTGTCTTCCACTCTAGGTTCAGAGCGACCAATGTATCGTGTGCGAACTTGGTAGATGGAAACGGAGAAAACATGTCGCATGTGTATGTATATTTTGCGTGTGTGTGCGTATATATATAAGTATATACGGAAGTGTGCTTTTCTGTATGTGCGTGAGTATATATATATATAGATGAACATATAAATATAGATAGATAGATATACGTATGTATAT
>NC_068983.1:56390598-56392129 GCF_001194135.2 Octopus bimaculoides
TATATATATATATATATACATATATATAGATAGATAGATAGATAGCCAGACAGGCGGCAGACAGACAGAAAGATAGATAGATATACGTATACGTGACTGTCTACCTGTATGTATGTATGTATGTATGTATGTATGTACGTATGTATGTATGTCACGCAGCATTAAATAAGTTATATCTGTGTAAACCCATATATAATAAGCTCAAACACTTAGACATGGGAAGACTTTCCACAGTGGAAATAATATCGGAAGATAATTCACTTTCTAGACGACATGTGTGAAAACACGTTCGACTATGAATGACGTCATAGCATGGTAAGCTGCAAGCGCTTCTGTGGTCTTTTGCGTCGTTGGCTACGAAACTGCACATCTGCCCTTCTCAACCCGAAAACAACGAATTCTCTCTGATGTTTGAACATCAAACGGCGCGGTTACTAACATGTGCATAGTTTGGTCACGAATTTATTTTATTTAACACTGCATCGTGTGTGTTCATGTACTTAATTCCAACCTGACCAATCTGTATGGACATGGTGCTAGGAAAACTAGGCTGTTGATAATGGTCTCCTCATGTAGCTAATATTTTACTGTTCGTATTTTTATGTCAGTTACCATCATAGTTTCAATTGGTGGAGACCGTGCGGTTGCCTTTGTTACGGTTGTCAACCTCTAAAATTTATTACTCATTTTGTCACATTCTGTAGTTCGACTGGATCAATATTGCAATGTCAGTTAATAAAGAGAGAAGCGTTTAAGAGGAAGAATAAAGTAAACAGATGTGCTTATGAATAAAAGAAATACAAGAACTCAAAACATAGGCTAACGTAAATTACTACTCAAGCTGCACGAATAACTGCCCTGAAGAATAAAGGAATGGAACAGGGCATTGCATGAAATTCCGTTTATGAACAAAACACATATCCTCTGCAATACCCATCCAATATAACAGCACAAAATATTTTCTATTGAATGACCATCAAACAATATTCACAGCAGATAGTCTTCCCAATGAACAGGTATTAAAACAACGCTGACA
The DNA here is from genome assembly GCF_001194135.2 of Octopus bimaculoides. Classification (NCBI taxonomy): domain Eukaryota; kingdom Metazoa; phylum Mollusca; class Cephalopoda; order Octopoda; family Octopodidae; genus Octopus; species Octopus bimaculoides. The sequence goes on from NC_068983.1 coordinate 56,391,635, forward strand.
GTCACGCAATTGATTCACCACCTTAAAACACCCAAAACTTATATGCTACATCGTTGTCATCCATTAATATAAGACATTCCATAAAGTCCATACTCTATGCCAGTGGTTCTCAATTGGGGTTCATATGACCCTTAGGGTCCGTATAAGATGATTTGTTAAAATTCGTTATATTTCTACAATGCAACAAATATTTTAACAATTTTTTTTTTCTAAAATATAGCTCCAAATAATGTTTAATTCTTAAAATATACACTCTTTTACTTTTTACTCTTTTATTTGTTTCAGTCATTTGACTGCGGCCATGCTGGAGCACCGCATTTAGTCGAGCAAATCGACCCCAGGACTTATTCTTTGTAAGCCTAGTACTTATTCAATCAGTCTCTTTTGCCGAACTGCTAATTTACGCGGACGTAAACACACCACCATCGGTTGTCAAGCGATGGTGGGGGGACAAACACAGACACACAGACACACACACACACACACACACACACA
>NC_068983.1:56392290-56404207 GCF_001194135.2 Octopus bimaculoides
AATAAAAGAGGTCTATAGGCAAAATATGATTGAGAACCGTGCTATGCGCAATCAACGTTATGCAATGGCCCAGTGGTTAGGGCAGCAGACTCGCAGTCATAGGATCGCGGTTTCGATTCCCAGACCGGGCGTTGTGAGTGTTTATTGAGCGAAAACACCTAAAGCCCCACAAGGCTCCGGCAGATGATAATGGCGAACCCTGCTGTACTCTTTCACTACAACTTTCTCTCACTCTTACTTCCTGTTTCAGTTGTGCCTGTAATTCAAAGGGTCGGCCCTGTCACACTGTGTCACGCTGAATATCCCCGAGAACTACGTTAAGGGTACACATGTCTGTGGATTGCTCAGCCACTTGCACGTTAATTTCACGAGCAGGCTGTTTCGTTGATCGGATCAACTGGAACCCTCGTCGTTGTAAGCGACGGAGTGCCAACAACTATAGATCACACAACACAGATTACACAGCACATACAAAACACTACCACCTTCCACCTAAATACAAATTGTATATAATCTACAAAACACAGAAGCAAGATCCTTGTCAAAGCAACGCTAATCTAGCAATAACTACAATTCTAAAATCTTCAGTAACAAGATGCACACGCGTCAGTAACAAAGCGCAGAATCTGGAAGTGTAGGGGGAAAAATTGCATACAAATATATTCGTTTTCAGCGATGTATGGGTCTCTATGGAACCACATGGGGCTTTCGAAGCACCGGGATATAATCAGGAGAAAATCAGTAAAAACAAGCAAAAGCCAATGAATTGAATATGTACAAAACAACAAAAAATGAGAAATAGAGAAAATTTGAGGTGTAATTGAAACGAAAGTGGTTGCCATGGAAAAAGTGAAATCAAAAATAGTTCCTACTTTTCAAAAACACTTTCTATGACCTCAGTATTGATCTTTTAAAATATATTCCCTCAGGCTTCAAAGGAAATTTGCAAGTAAAGCGATGAATTTTGTTATTAACTGAGATATTTATCTACAAGACTGTCGATGGCATTGTTCTTACAATGAAAGGGAAAACTTTGGCATTGATATTAATATTAATTTTATCATAAGTTGTTTATTTACTTCACAACCACGGACGGCTAAACCTTGTCTGCTGAATATATTGACAAAAACAGCTTAACATCGACTAGTGACAACATAGAAATGTATACAAGATATGTTAAATACAGTTTAATAAGATTCTAGAGCTAGAGTTGTACCATATGTGATTGGTAAAGCAATCCCCAAAATCTTTATACTCTAAAAGTAAATACGGAAAAGGAAAATTAACCAAACAGAAACAAGAAACTGAACTATATAGAACCACGTAACAAGACGAATCTCTCTATGTACCGCTAAGTAAAAAAAAATAGCAAAAACGCAAACAAGTTTAGCAGAAATAGAGCAGAGCAATATTATTAGAAATAACAAGCTGTCTTTACTTTTAAATGAAATCTTTCATGCATTTTTCAAGGAATTAACTTAGGAAATGTAGCGGGAAAAATATTTCGAAATATGTACACAAAGGAATAGTTTAACATTACCAAATGTACGAAGCCATCAACAAATTAATAATGTTAGTTTAGCAGGAAAATCTGCAGCAGAAATATTACAGCAAGGTGATGCTAGAGAACTCGAACAATAAAAGCAGGGACTATGAAGAATACACACAAAGCAAGCAGGGACTATGAATACTACACAACAAACTGTACCTCACAACAGAGATTAAGTCACAGTAACTAACTAGTAGACAGGTATGAACCTAAAACAGCCAATTAATAATCTTACAAAAACAGCGCAATTAGTGCCAATACAAATCAGTGGATGTAGTAAATATAATGAATGAAATTCCCAAATGAATGAAATTAGTAAATATAACAGACAAAATTATCAAAGAAAAAACGTTTGAAATGATTAACTTGAAGACAGACGAATAACCTGCAAAATATCGTGTAACATAAAAAAAAACTAGACTAACTGTATATTAGATAATTTCCGAGCAAAATGATATAATGAATTAATATCTTAAAGCAAATACCGGTACCACCGATTTATTGTAACAGCGAATAGCGTCAAAATAAAGGAAGACGTCTAGAAAATCTAAAATAGGTTCAGTTTTGAAACTAAAGATTCAGCAGTTCTATTGTAAAAGAAACAATACAAGTAAAATAAGCGGGGCTGAAAACAAAATCACTATCATGTCTTCTCACAAAAAAATTGTTACAAAGAAAGCATAAAACTGAAAACGAACTGTAAGTTAAATGTCAGAAAAAAATTATTCATTCAACAATAGAAGGTTAAAACCAAAGTTTGGACAATGAAAAGGTAACAGAAAGGAATCAATTAATTTAAACAAAATAAAATAACATTTCGATAAAAGAAGCCATTACGGGAAATTATATGACAAAACACTCCGCAAGTAAACAGAAACTAGAAACCTTTAGGAGGAAACTAGAAAAGCGCCATTAAATGAATGAATAGTTCATAGAACAAAAGAACGGTAAATTTTGTGGCACCACAAGAATGGCGAATAAAATGAAAGCTATAAGAGAAAATGACAGTTGGAAAATCACTTGTGGTAGACAAATTATAAATTATTTAGATAAAACATCCGCATGTCTTACACCCAAATGTGTTATACACCAAATGCTCTAATAAAATGATAAAATGCACATTTCAAATGCTAGAATAGTTGACGTAAGGAAAAATCGTTTTAGCTTAAAACAGAGACGGCTGACTGAGAATGTTACATCCAGTCAGCTTCTTCTGACTCCTACAAAATACTACAATCAGTAAAAAAAGAAAACAAAATGTTATGTTACACTTGGACAGAAAAGTTGCAGAAATCGGTAATTTAGCTGTAAAACCCCAGCTTGTGATAAACATGGCAATATTAGAGAGAAAGTAGGTAAAAAGAGAAGTGTTTACATATTGGTTTCAAATTTTGGCACCAGATCAGGAATTTCGAAGGAGAGAGTAAGTGGATTACATCGCTCCAGGGTTGACCTCGAAAGAATGCAAGGCCTATCGACCTCGGTGGAGAGAACATAAAGACGGGCGAAATACCGCTAAGCATTTTGCCTTGCGTGCTAGTGGTTTTGTCTGAATAGATCATAAAAATGGGTATTACATTATGTTACATTCATGAAGCCTTGGGTCAGTGGAAATGTGGAAATAATCACCATAAAGACTAGGTCTCACGAGAATGAATAAAAGTTCGTTTCGTTGTTAGATCAAAAATTGGGTATCTTACATTCTGATGTAACTGAGATCTTTCGTCCCTTTAGTGAATGAGGTTCAACATTTGCTGAAGCACTTGCACGTTATTACAGTGAGCATGGTTTGTGCAGAAGAAGCCTCATTCTTACTTCCGTCAAACTTGTATTGGTCTGGTGCAACAGGTGCCACCGGCCCCATAATTATCAGGATGCAAGATTTGTATGGCGTTGTCTTCTCCTAGCCGAGCGGCTAAAGAGAAGAAGGGTTACATTTGTCCTGGGTCTATTGTGGTGTCTTCAAGTAACCTTCTTCCGGAGGTAATTCCATGACATGCTAATTAGCTCACAGCTGGGACCCTGACAGGTTCCGTTACTCCGAATCAGGGAAGACTTGGAAGCAATAATGACTAAGACGGGGTTAATCACTCCTCAAAACCCTGGGACTGTCGAGTCAGAACCCCACGACCAGATGCAGTTTAAAATCAAACTCAGGACAAATAATCGGATGTAATCCATAATAAAACGGAATTATTTTAATATGATTTGTTCCACCATTTTGTTATGTTAGGCTCTTGCCCCGCCAACTGTCTTTCTAACCGGTGTAGGGAAAGGGAGAGGCCATGATTATCTCTAATAAATGTAGATGAGAGGAAATTCGTGACACAGCTTGACCAGTTTTGCCAGGCTGTAAAACTTTACAGTTGCGATATCAGTTTGTACTTGGAGATTGAAAATGTGAGAGGGAAACTTTCAAAAGAGGAAAGAGGAACATGTCCGTTAATAATTAGAATTAAATCAGATAGACGTTAAAGGAATTGAGAACAAATGGCAGATATGCATATCTAGGGATCTGCTAAGATGAATAGGTTCAGGACGCTAGCACGACAGAAAGAAGCTGAAAGACAGAGAACGCAACATGCAAAACAATATGGGAACAATAAGAGTCCCAGCAGCATGTCAAAGCTTTAATATGGTAAACTGGATTAAGTAAGAATAATAATACACTCCAAAACAAACAAGAATATTGAAAACGTTTGACATTACATCAACGAAAAGTCGACGCACTTCAAACAAAGAAAGATACCCTCTGCGTAATGAGATGTCATGTAAAACCGGTACAACTGGAGTATGCGGTTACCTATAAAAAGACAAAATATTCTGTGATATGAAATAGTGAAAAACACGCACACACACACAAAAATATATAAATAAATAAGAGTTGTTCTCAGCATACAAACGCATACAAAATTGTTTAGGAGAAATAGGCACTTCACCGACAGACACCTCAAAACCATAAACACAAATATATGGGTAAGAAAAAGCAGGCATACGACAAAAAAATCAAGTATCTATCTATCTATCTATCTATCTATCTATCTATCTATCTATCTATCTATCTATCTATCTATCTATCTATCTATTTCACGTGCGTTAAACTAATACATCTGTTTGTTGACTACACCATCTGTCTTTGTCTTCCGTTTTTTTTTGTGAAACGGCAGGAACACAAAAAGAAGTTAAATAATTAAAGAAAGCAATAAAACCGATTCCAATAGAGAAAATCATTACAGAATGGGAACTGAACTTCATCAATATACCATTCGGTACAGATTAAAATAAATTACATTGTGTCTAGCATCAGAGCAATACTTGACTTCAAGGAATTAAAAGGGAAGATTGAGGTACTGGTATTCACGATTCAGAAACAGCGTGCCCCAACTGGTTATTACCAGAATGCAACATGTGCGGAAGGTTTTTGAGAATATCGCTCCGGACACAAATTATATCAAAGGAAATGCAAATAAATGTAAGTCTGCTTGCGTTTCAAAAGTATAGCAGGCCATCCAAAGGCTATGTGCATTGACTCTTCCTTCAAAACTCAACACTCAGTCCAGAATTCGTTCCGCATCATTGCAAGATGATGGTGTGTTACTCCTGGTAATTGGCGCAATCTGACTTTTTCTCAACACGTAATGGCATAGAGGAAGGGGCAATCGTTTCGGCCATCCTCGGCACTGAAGTAAGATTTTCTAATAAAAGTAAATTCTCAATCATGACCAGTATTGCTGGCTCCATCAGTCTCCTTCAATCTCTGTTCTCTGCTGTCTTTCTAGCATCTCAAATGGCGCGTTTGAAATATTTTGAAATATTTTAACCTGTGAGCTTTTTGCCGTGCCTTATCAGTCATATCACTTTTCATTCTACTCCTCGATGGAATATAGTACCATGGTTTTGCGGTATTTGTATGACAACACGACATGCTTATCCATGCAAACTCTGTCAGATTACATGTCATGCTTTTTTACTCTTATCATCGCAATGTTTACAATGTGCTCTACTGCTCTGCCTAAGTGACAACAAGTTCGCCAAATGTCAATATTAATGCGTATGTTCCAGGCTGTCATTCTTGTCTTGTCTTCCACTTTCATTATATTACTACACAAGCAAGTGGAGCCATGTACAGCGAACAGATACAGGCTGTCACTTCATCTTATCTTCGATCTTAAAAACCATACATGTAGTGTCATATGCCTTTTTCTGACGATTGAGAACCACAACATTCACTATATCGGCCATGTTTTCTTTCAACAATTATTTATACTAAAAGCCCTTTTGTATTTTGGTAGTCAAACATATATGTTTTCCCCTTACTTTTTTTTCATCAATTGTAAGTGGAGGTGGCATAAATTTTGTGACACATCTGTCTCACATTTTTTTTTTCAGAAATTTGACGCATATTTAGTATTATTTTCTCTCAGGTAACATTGGTAAAAGAATTACTGCTTTTGTTGCCTGTAAATCTTTGTTTCATTGTTATTTACCGTTTTTGAAATTGTAATTTGTTGTGGACTGTGCAAATTTCTGAATTTGCTTGTTTATGAGTGGACATATTTTTTCATTATGTTTATCAAATTTGTTACCTCGGTTTTGTACAAAAGTAAAAAAAAAACCAAGATGCCAGACGAAGTGTTGCTAGACAAGATAATAATAATAATAATAATAATAATAATAATAATAATAATAATAATAATAATAATAATAATAATAATAATAAGATTTGCTTGTCAGTTGTTTGACCTTAACTAGTTGAGCATGTCCCTTAGTGGCTGACGATATGTGCATCTCAGATCACGAGCGGAAGTAGTGGCGGAGCATAAATAGCCATGTGATGAAAGGAATTCTTTGGGGTTTGAATAATTCACCTCTGTAAACATGGGTGTTTCGTTCAACACCCTCAAACAACTCTTATTCAGGGACCTTTTGAGTGGTATGGGCTACTTGACATGAAGAAAATTCTAATTGGGCCCTACCTGCAAGGTCATGCGCTGTTTATCTTGATACGAGATCCCTATGTCGCGCACATGTGGTTGTGATGCCTGTGCCTGGTGTACCCTTATCAGACGGGTAGTGATGATGGGTATAATGGGCTTCGTATATTTTACCCCAGCGTCACTTTGATGGCATGCACTGCTCTCTCACTCAATAATGATAATGATAATGATGATGGTGATGACGACAACAACGCCGCCGACGACGACGACGATGATAACTGATGACGAGGATTATGAGGATGATAATGATGATGATGATGATGAGGAGGAGGAGGAGGAGGAAGTGGAGGAGTAGGATAGTGATGATGATGACAAAGACGACGGCACGACAATGATTCTCTATCACAGCCTGTGGTTGATGTTCATACCAAAGAAATAGAAAAAAAAAATTGAAAAATATCAGGACCCAATCAGAGAACTGAAGAGAGTGTGGGAGATTAAAGCAACAATTATTCTTGTAGTAATTGGTGCACGTGACACAACAGCCAAAATACTATTTGAACTATATTCCAATTGAGACTTGCACCGTCAACCTGTAGAGAAGTACCATTCTGTTGTCAGTAAGAATCCAAAGAAAGATTGTTGAGATTTGTGGAGACTTGTCGTCACCAAACCTCGAGATAGTTAGATACACAGTAACACAGTAACGGTTCTCTTCATATAACTTTCACCAAATTTTTGCTGTTTGAAAACAAATCCGTTTAGTGCTTTATGAACCTCGCTTTCATTACAAATAACTATGAATATGCAGATTAACGACAAGAAATCTAATAATAATCTTAATAGACTTTTCCATGACATATCGACATATCATTATCAAATATCCATGATCTACCAAAGTGAATTGAAAAGACGTAAGACGTATACTAGGCTTGTTCTTACATTGTAGCGAAATACAGTGTTTAAGGATTGTGGCGATCATTCTGTTTTTAATTGGTACAACTTGACTCGTACTCAACTATTTTTAAGAGACATCGATCGATTATCTGTAATGAGAGACAAAATAAAATCATATTCCAGAAAATAACAATTATATGATCTTAAAGGACACTCTCATACAGTATTTGCCAACATTTCACACATTTAGGAATATGCTTCAGTCTCTTAAGTCTCACTTTAACTAACGTAATTGTTGATGTGTTTTGGGACCATGAGTAAAAATGAAGGGTGAGATATAAAAATGTAGAAGAAAAACAAAATAGAGATTGGTACTTGGATGTTGGATGATTCCCACAATAATTAACAACCAAGTATTAAAGATTATAATGTGTAGAAAGAGACCCTGTGAGACCTCTGACAGCAGGCTGCTGTCCGCTCTCACAGAATCTACCGCAGCAAACACGATCGAGCGCTCTGAGAAGTAAAACAATAATAGTAAATTTAAGAAGAAGTAAAATAGATGTGTTAATAAGCAATTTAAATGGAAGGAAAAATACAGAAAAAAATTGATAACTTGAGAGGTGAAATGTCAGTAGTTGAAGCGGAAACCAGAGATGTAGATGTAAAGACTAGAAAAGCATGCACGTTTAAAAGAAGTGAGAGATCACAGATGATGTGAATCTATTGAACACCAAAGAGACTCTAAAACAACGGATCCTGGTCAAGGCACTTTGAGTAAGACGATACGACAAGGGAAGCAAATATTACAAAGAACACAAACCTTTGAAGCTGATGTAAAGAAATTTTACCGGGAGATAGGGAAACACCCAATTGAGATCAAGGAACCACCTAACATGAACGTGGTTTAACAATTCTGGGAATATGTATATGAAACAGTCAGAAAAAATGCAATAAAGAAGCTGAATGGATTAATAGAGAAATAATCAGATTGAGAGATGTAAACCATCAGGAATGGCAAGAAATAGAGCTGCGTGAGTTAAGGCAGGCACTTAGAAAAGCATGTAATTGTTAATCCCCTAAATAGACTAAATCCCTAATTTTTGGCTAAAGGCACTTACAGGGATACATAAAGAACTTGCTAATGAGATTACGTCTATAATACAAGACCAGAACGAACCCAGGGACTGGTTGACAGAAGGCACATCATTTATCTTCTGCACTATCTGCTTGCGGGAGGGGTACGCATTAACACGGGCTAATTGCCTCTATATTATGAATCTATGGTATTGGATATATCTCATGTTAGTTTTGTCAGCTAACATGAGGTATGTTAGCTGGCTTAAGGTACGTATTGCCGTAAGGAATGTTTGAAGTAGGCATTATTTTTTGAATTTTCCATCTCCTAGACTAATTGCTTTCGCTGTAATTAAGGAGCTCAATCTACTCCCGTAAAAAATCTATTCAATCCATAAATGGGACCCTGACAAATACTACCACTCAGAGTCAGAACGGACCTGGGATTAATGGTAAGTAAGGAGTGATCCCATGTTCTCTACAACCCCAATACTTCCATATAACTAATTTCGTACGAGCAGACACAAAAAAGTGGAATACAACTCTCTTCTTAAACCAGTACAAAGGAGTTATACAGTCAGATAACTTAAAATTAATAGCACAATATTATAATATGACTTTCTCTCTCTCTTCTCCTCTTTAGCTTTGCTCCCTTTCCAATATCGAGTGAGCTCAACAAAAACGAGATTCCAGTATGAGAGGAACAGCAACAACAAGGTCATTAACCATTTGTTTATGTGGACGGCCTCAAATTGTACTCTTAAAACGACCAGGAATTAGAAGGACTTCAAGCAAATGTGAAGCAATATAGCTATAACATTGGCATGGAACTTGGCTTTGACAAGTGAGACAAAGCAAAGTTTAGCTGCACCGGGGTACAATACAGTTATAACATCTTTAATTGAAACTTATCTGATTTTCTAGCAGAATCATTAGCACAACAGGCAAAATACTTAGAGGCACTTCGACCATCTTTACGTTTTGACTTCAAATTCCGCTGCGGCTGACTTTTCCTTTCATCCAATTACAGTCGATAAAATAAGTAGCAGTTGAGTACTAGAGTGAATGTAATCGACCAGCATCTTTCCCTAAAAGATTTCAGGCATTTTACCTATTGTAGTAAGGACCGTCTGTACGAAGGATTATTTACCTAAATTCAGTGGAAAACATCCACTGGTTTTCAAAAATAGAAATATTAATATTTCTGAGTCTCTCTAAAGGAGACTACGGCAGCGGTACTGGATATTAATAGTTATTGAAAATCAGTGGATGTATTCCACTGGATTTAGGTAAATAATTCTTCGTACAGGCGGTCGGTAGGGACGCCTGCTGCGTTCGGCTGCTCTACATTGATAAGGGGCAATAACCCGAAACTAGTCTGTAGATGCCAGACCAGCAAGGAGAAGCGGCTAACCTCCCCTGTTCGAAGGTTATAATGGACACAGATTCGTGTGTCACATAGCTAGCTAGAGGCGATGGCCTCTTGGAGCTAAGCAACGGAAGCATTCGTCCTATTTTTTGAAGTGCCATGTTGGCTTAGCGATAAATATTAATATTACTAAAACAATTTAACCAGAAAAGTTTCCGAGTTGACATACAGGGTATGATGGGTAAATTGTCACCATTTTATATTTTTAATTTTGCGCATATGCATTGTTTGTTTTTGATTTTGTCGACTACGCAGTATAGCAGGGTTAGTTGGGTACCGTCTGTGAAAGAAAAACAGCGCCATGATGTAATTCACTCTGCCAGATATTGGGGAACGACTTGCTGACCTGCTTGGCATTCGTGTCAGAAGTGATAAAAATCGCGCCGGAAGTGACAAAATCGCACCGGACATGATAAAAACCACGCCTAGAATGATAAAACTCAAACATCTAGTCAACATCGTGGTGTTTGAAGTGATCACCAATGATGGCGACGTTATATTTCCATTCATCTTCCCACATGGCCTCACACTCAACACGGAGACCTACATCAAGTACCCGGAGGAGGTAGTTCTGCCCTGGGTGAAGAGGGAGTATGTTGGAAGAACTTACGTCCGGCGACAGGACTTTGCACCTTGCCACACAAGCAGGAAAACCGAGTCATGACTGTCAGACAATTCCTGCGACCACATCACCCCTAACATCTGGCCACTTAGCTCTCCAAACTGTAACTCCTTTGATTATTGTGTGTGGGGTGCAGTTGAGCGAGAGATCATTAAAATTTCTTGTAACACCAGATGAACTGAAGGCAAGGATTATGGCAGCATTCAGCAACTTAAACAAAGAGACTGTCCAGAAGAGTTGCAGAAGATTCCGAAGTCGTCTGGAGGCCGTGGTTAAAGTCAATGGCGATTTTATTGAATAAATTTACTCTAGAATTTCAAGATATTTTTATGTAATTTTGGTAAATATATCTGTTAATATGAGAGGCTAATTTTATTTTCATTTTTGTGTAATTTAGATGACCGTTTATTCATCGCACCCTATATATCACAAAGACAAAAATTTACGAAGTATGTGGACGATCTTTGTTGGATCTGTCTTTTGTATTTCGTAGAGGCTAAGTTTAACGGATATGCTTTCTAAAAACTTTTGAACTTCTTTCTTTATGACACCTAAGAGGGGTGCTGAGAAATTCCTGGCCTTAAAGGTATCGCGAAAGGCCTGGCTGAATGACCAACCTTCCGAGTTCTTTTATGACAACAACAACAACAGTAACAACAACAACAATGATGTTAACAATAAATGAAAGCTGAAAGCTAGGTTTCGTTTTGCATATCATAACGCAGGTCATTCACTACGAATTTCTAAATGCAAACACTTCTTGGATTGCATCAATTCAATTTGTGTTAGTAGACAGATTTTCTAATTCCTAACATGAAAAAATTTAAAATAAAAATAGAAGGAAAATACTAGATGAACTTCGTACATGCAAAATCAATATTCTTCTGAATCCAGTACACACACTATAGAGCTATCATACACACACTCACACACTAACACACTCACACACACACACACACACGCACACACACATGCACCTACATCACGGGGTTACATACATATACGCATACAATTATGCGTACGTATTTGCACACACTCTCACACACACGTCTGTATGCATATACACGTGTGCGTTACATGCTCATATGCATAAAATTATGTGCATTTAATTATACACAATATAGTTAACATACACACACACTCACACATACACACAAATACACACTCACACACACACACGCACGTGCAAACATATACATATACATCAGTGTATTACATACATATACGCATATAAATATGCGTATGTATTTGCACACACTACGGAGGCATCATACACGCACACATACACACATACACGCACTCACACACATGTATATATACATACACACATGTTTTGTTACATGTTCATATGCATACAGTTATATGTATATAATTACACACACTATAGAGCTATCACCCCCCCCCCC
>NC_068983.1:56407019-56407949 GCF_001194135.2 Octopus bimaculoides
ATATATATATATATATATATATATATATACATATATTTGTGTATATGTATGGAGTATAGACTCATCGTTTACTGATTGCCAACGTCCCTCCTCCACATATACAGGTTAACGACCAACTAATATTGAACTAGGCTTCACTCTCCTCCGTTAAGAAAACTCTCTTGCATACAGTCATAAATCAACACACACACACGCACGTACACACACAAACACATACACACACGCACTTTTATATGCTTTTTGTTTAAATTGTATACATTTAAATACTGTTTTCCCTTTAGTCACAAGGCAAGAATTGGGAGGGAAAGTTGTTAATCGATATCATGAACATCAGAAATTTATCGGTATTTATTTTATTGGCACAGGAAGAAAGACGAAAGGTATTTAATTTAACCGCGATGGGTTTTGAACGGGATCAGAACGTAAAGAGTTGGAACAAATATCACGAAACATTTTTGCCGACACCTAACGATTTTACCAGCTCACAGCGTTGTATGTATCCATATACAAAGTCATTTTTCATTGGTTATATTTTGAAACGTTGAAACTTCGTCGGAAATGTTTTTTTTTTTTTTTACAGCTTTCCTCGCCACTCTTCTATGGCTGTCTCCGTTTCCTTCTCTCCGTCTCTTTCTTATTAAATAATTAAAAATAATTGAAAACGATATCTTTTAATACATTCAATATTTAACATTTATCTTTCCTGTAATCACAGTCAGACGGTTTCAAAAATTGCATTTCCCATCACTGAGATGGCGTTCAAAGAAATAAATGAAAAATATTTCAAAGTGTTTATGAAAGAACATTTGAAACGATTGATGGATTTCTTCCTTTTCCTTGCTAGATAAAAGTCTCCAAATAAGCATTTGGAGACGTTTAAAGAACTCTGATAAAGTTTTTGGTGCATTTGACAGGAAGCTAATTCTACAA
>NC_068983.1:56408159-56409093 GCF_001194135.2 Octopus bimaculoides
ATTTTCCTCATTCGAAGGCAGACCGTCTTATCGTTCAGTTTTCTTCGTGTTTTAATTTTCTTTTTCACATTTTCGAGATAAATGCTAAATATTAAATAACGTGAAAAATAAAATACCGTCTTTAATTTTTATCAAAATTATGTTATACGAAAGAGGAAGATCAATATAGACCATTTGCAACAACGAATTTTTTTTTTAACAAGAAACACAAAACACAAAAACACAAACATACAAACAATCAATCAACCAAGTAGGAATGATTTTTAAATGGTGTTGAGTGATGCTTGTGGTGTCTGCAAACAGCACAAAACAGCAATTTTCTTTTTTTATGTATATATGTGTGTGCTGTAATCGAATAACTGTGGCGTTTAAGAAATGTCATTTTAACTAACATGTAGAGCGGTCAAAATACACCATTCGCGAGAGAATTTATATCAGATCCGAGTGATAGTTCTCTTTCCTTAAACATGGTAAATGTGATTGTTAAATTTCTGAAATCACGGTCAAAGAAATTCAAGACAAATAGACGCGTAGGAAGCCATAACCACAATAGTCACCTTCCCACGCAGGCAGGTGTTTCAGCTTAATATATTTCTGTTTTTACGACATATTTCTGTTCCTCATTATGCGTGGGTGTATGTGTGTCTACATGTAAATATAAAACGGAGAGAAATAAATGTGCATAAATATGCATACATATACACGCACACACACCAACACGCACATACATGCATACACACGTACAAACATGCATACATACATACATACATACGTACATATCTACATATACAAATACAAGCATATTCGCATAGGTGCACACACATAAATCTCTGTCTATCTATCTATCTATCTATCTATCTATCTATCAGTCTTTTGTCTCTCTCTCTCTCTCTCTCTCTCTCTCTCTATATATATATATATATATATATATATA
>NC_068983.1:56411800-56416763 GCF_001194135.2 Octopus bimaculoides
ATCTATCTATCTATCTATCTATCTATCTATCTATCTATCTCTATCTGTATATACATATACACATAAATATATAAGTGTGTAGATGTTTCATATTCCTCAATATACTGTAGCTAGTTTTATATATTGATATGCAAAACATTTTAGATATTTCGGTGGTTCTAAGACACTTCACAAAAATCATATTATAGATCTCTCTCTCACGATCTACCACTCTCTCTCTCTTCCACTCTCACTCCCTCCGTCTGTCTTTGAAGAAATTTACATACACATACAGGCATACGTTCGCATAAACACACTTGTACACTCGTATATGTGTGCATAAGTGTGCGTTTATTGAAAACTGATGTATATTTGTAGTAGTAAATACATATATTTATGTATGAGTTTGTGTGTGCAGGATTAGTAGGGGAGCATTATAGCCATCTGTTGAGATGGATTCTTAGGAGTTTAAAAAATTCGCGATTGCCAAAAAATAGGAGTTTTGTTCATCACTCTTAAACAAGAACTGGAGAATTGGATTAAGAGAGCCATAGCGAAAGAAATAACGGGAATAATATTTCAGGACATGTCCCGATGGAATCCTACCTCTAAGAATAGAGAGGGCTCAATGTGTTTATAAAAAATTGCTGGAACAGCATACGCCCACACAAATATCACCTGCCTCTCCAAGTCCAGGTTAAAATTTTGTAGCATGCCATAGTCTTCAAACTCTGCGACAGGTGAATTTTCCACAGAACACCATCACTAACCAGGTGAGACACTAACGAGGTGAGATTACGACGTGGAACCAAGGTACACAGCTAGCATCCATCATCTTGGAAATGTTACGAACATGAAATCCTTTGCTTACAAACGCTTTACCATAAATTAAACGTCCCGTCGAACACAACCAGGAATTTTCAAAACCTCTCACTGACACATAATAATATATACCCATCTTTAATCTAGAATCGATCAGTGAAAATATTCTGAAGTTTCAAAAGACACTTTTCGAAATACCATCAATCACATGCCAGTACTCAGGATAGAACCGGTGTTTGAAGTTTAGGAGATCTGTATAAATAGTTTGGAATTTTGAATGAAAGTAAGTATTTTTAACGAAGGCTATTGTAGATTACACCAATTCACAGCTATTTTATCGACTCCTACAACTACTGAAATACTGAGCTGACGACAATGATAGTTTAACTGGGAACGGTAGAAATGCCTGTAGGCCTGTTGGCTGGAGCGCTGATGATTCTGCCAGATCGCCACTTTAACAGATGTCTTTAAATGATTGTACTTTATGTATCTTAACGATACTCCGCTCATTATAAGGTTATAGGGTTTTTAATATCTTGGGGCCAGTGCATTTTTCTGTTACCCTCTCATTCTTGTTTTACCTTATATCCTGCTACTTCGATCACCAAACGTATTGCTTCGAATCTTTACCCTTGAGTCCAGCACGTCGGATTAACGTTGTGCAGATTGACGTTAAAGTATTGTTCTTCCATGGGCTACTAATATTTTCAAAGGGACCCTTCATCTGTTGTCAAGTCTGATGAATCTCAGCCGGCGTCCTTCTCTCGAGAGTCCAGACATTGATTACTTTGATTCAACAAGGAAAACCAGCGTTGTTTTTTTTTTGTGTCAATGTTCGTGTTCTGATTGTTAAATTTCATTTTGTTGTTGCATTTATGGTAAAGGCGCGCGGCTTAATGGCTCCGGTTATTCGGCTTCAGATCGTAAGGTCGTGAGTTCGATTCGCGGTGGTAAGTTGTGTCCTTTAGCAACTCACTTTATTTCACGTTGTTCCAGTCCATTCAGCTAGCAAAAGTTAGTTGTATCTGTAATTATAAGAGCCAGCTTTGTCATACTCCGTGTCACGCTGAATATCTCTGAGAACTAGGTTAAGTGTATGAGGGTCTGTGGTGTACTCATCCACTTGTACGATGAAACTGTTCAATAACCGATAGTATTCCAGTTTATATTTTCTGGTTTACGGGCAGAAATTATGGAAAAACTTTTAATCAGTATTGTTTATCTTTTACTTATTTCAGTTATTAGACTGCGGCCAAGCTGGGGCACCGCCTCAAAGTATTTTAGCCTTACGAATCGATCTCAATACTAATTTTTTTAAGGCTGGTATTTATTGCCAGTTTCTTTCGTCGAATCGCTAAGTTACGGAGACGTAAACACATTAATACCGTCTGTCAAACCGTGGTGGGGACAAATACACACACACAGAGACTCTCTCTCTCCCTCTCTTTCTCTCCCATACACACACATATACACGAATACATACGACGGGCTTTTTTACAATTTCCATCTACCAAATCCACTCACAAGGCTTTGGTCGGCCCGGACCTATAGTAGAAGACACTTGCCCAAATTTCCTTGCAGCTGGACTGAAATCAGAAGCATACGGTTTGGAAGCAACCTTCTGACAACTCACCAATGCCTGCGCCTATATAAACCATATGAATACCTGCCTTCAACAACAAATTCAGTTTGAAATTTTAATTATCTGAGCCCAAAACCTGTTTTAAAACGTTTGTAAAATGCTCTGCATTAAATAAATATCCCCTATTCAGAACAGCATTTTATCATAGTCCTGATAGGTTCTTGCATCTAACCGCTAGCTCAGTAGATTTTAAGGTTACGATAAAACATCATTTCTCTTCCAGTATCGACATATACGCAAGTGTCCCTCTTTAAACATTTTCTACATCCCGAGAAAGGTGTCGGCAAATCATTTTAGGCATTGAAACTGCTGCGGGTGTGTATTAGTCGTTGCATGCTTTTGAGTGAAAAAAATAATGTATATTCTTTTCTACTCTAGGCACAAGGCCTGAAATTTTGGGGGAGGGGTGGCAGTCGATTAGATCGACCCCAGTACACAACTGGTACTTAATTTGTCGACCCTGAAAGGATGAAAGGCAAAGTCGACTTCGGCGGAATTTGAACTCAGAACGTAAAGACAGACAAAATACCGTTAGGCATTTCGCCCGGCGTACTAACGTTTCTGCCAGCTCGCTATTCCAAAAGTGCTCATTCTCAGAAAACTTGCGTGTGACGTGATGTCTTTATTTATATCACGAATGCGTAAATTTGCTTCTAAGTCTGTACTCATGATATTTTGGGAGAGAGAGAGGGAGAGGAATCTAAAAGCAATTGTCTTTTCCTCTATTTATGCGTATTATTATTTTATGAGCAATATTATTTACTATCTGCTGATGTATACCTGTACCACCTCCATTATATTGAAGTGTAAGCATATCAGCGCTCTTACAACTAAAGTAAATGTTGCTTTCTTTATATATTTTCACAGCTTTCTTATTTGCTATTATAGTTATTTTGCATGTTGTTTCTGATATCAGCCATTTTGCCGTTTTCATTTTTGTTGTTGCGAAGTTCTATCAGAGCGCTTACAGTCTTATCGCTTTTCTTAAAATGTTATTGTTGTCTATCTAACTGTCGTTGTCAGTATTACTGTTTTAATGTTGGAATTATTGCTGCTATTAGGGCAATTATTCCCAATACATATTTGATGCTTGTTATATTTATATTTATTTATCTATCTATTTATTAGTCATTTATTTATTTGCTTTTACTCCTGTAACGAAAGAGAAAGCTGGTAACTGTTATTACAAGAAACATCTTCAATCATAACAACTGTATCCATGCTAAGAGTGTTTCTGATTTCACGCTAGAAAGAAATAGCAAATAGCAAAATATCTTACCGCAAATGGAGAACGTATATAACAATTTCTCTCTATTTCGCTTTCTTGAGATAATAAACATAGAAAATAAATACAAAATAAAAATAATAAATTATCGTTAAAGGAAGCAAATATTACAAAAGTGCAGAAGCTGTCTCAGGAGATGTTTATCTGCAGAAAACCCAGCAACAACAACAACAATAATAATAATAGTGATTTATCGCATAACCACAAGACCAGAAAATTACTGGAATCGTTATACGACCACTGTACTTGAATTTTGCTCTATTTCATCTCACTCCGAAGGATGAAACACTAAAGTTACCTGAATGGGATGTAAATGTATTTCTTTTTCTTATTTTTTTAAAAATTCAACTTGTTTTTTATTATTTTTATTAATTGTAATGGCTTGTTTTAAGAAAGATGTAGATAATAGTATTCATAATATAAATAATATCAAACAGGTGAAAGAATGAGTTTACGCGAAGGAGAGCAGTTGTTAACATACAAAATAACATCGCACGAACTACAATTCTGCATGAATATCAGGAACACGGTGGTGCATTCTGAAGTGTAACAGAATATCGGATGAAAGATGATGTTGATGATGATGATGATGATGATGATGATGATGATGATGATGATGATGATGATAATGATGATGATGGTGATGATGATGGTGATGATGATGATGGTGATGATGATGGTGATGATGATGATGATGATGATGATGATGATGATGATGATGATGATGATGATAATGATGATGATGATGATGATGATGATGATGATGGTGATGATGATGATGGTGATGATGATGATGATGATGATGATGATGATATTCATTATCATACATTAATAGTTATAATTATAATAATAGTTTCAAAATTTTGTTACATGGGTAAAGGTCAAGTTGATTACATTGGCACCGGTACTTGACTTTATTTTATCGATGCCAAAAGAGATGAAAAGCAAAAATTGAACTCGGTGTCATTTCAACTCAGAACGTAAAGAACTGGAAGAAAAGTCATGAAACATTTTGTCCGACACGCAAATGATCCTGTTAGCTAACAACAACAACAACAACAACAACAATAATATTAATGATAATATTAATAATAGTAATAATAATGATAATAATAATAATAATAATAATAATAATAATAATAATAATAATAATAATAATAATAATAATAATAAAAAAAAATAATAATCAATATTTTTTTTTAACGCCGAGGCCGTGTTGAGAACTGCTTTTTGGT
>NC_068983.1:56418608-56423565 GCF_001194135.2 Octopus bimaculoides
AATAATAATAATAACAATAATAATAATAATAATAATAATAATAATAATAATAATAATAATAACAGTACCAGGCAGTTGCTCTCATGACTTCTGATCTTAATTGATTGGAAGTGTTATCATGTACATTGTGTCTTGGTATAAAAGATGGGAAACAGCAAATATTCTGCTTAATACGACAGATTTGCTTGTCAGTAGTTTGACCATAACCAGTTGAGCAGTTCCTTAGTGGCTGACGATATGTGCATCTCTGATCATGAGCAGAAGTAGTGGGGGAGCATCACAGCTATGTGTTGAGAGGAATTTATTTGGAGCTTGGATATTTTACCTTTGGAAACATGGGTGTTTCATTCAACATCCTTAAACAAGCCTTATTTAGGGAACTTTTGAGTGGGATGGGGCTACTCAACCTGAAAAATTCTAACTAGAGGCCGCCTACAAGGCCGTTCATTCTTTATCTTGATATGAGATCACCATGTCGTACACATATGGCTGTGATGCACATGCCTGATGTACTCTTATCAGATGGGTAGTTATGATGGGTATAATGGGCTTCGTATATTTTACCCCAGTGTCACTTTGATGGCATGCACAGCTCTCTCACTCAATAATAATAATAATAATAATAATAATAATAATAATAATAATAATAATAATAATAACAACAACAATAATAATAATAGCGTGTAATGACAATAAAACTACTGTATAATAAAGCAAGAAGAAGAAGAACAACAACAACAACAACAATATTAATAACAATAGTAATTTTTTCCAGATGCTTCAGGTGGAATAAATTTATCCTGAGATTCTTGGGAAGAAAACATTTTTCTGAAAGAATTAGAGATTATATAGACACCAAGGAAATACCCATAATGCTGACATTCAAAACGTAATGAATGCCCGCAAATTCAGCACTTAACTAAGATTATATGTGTAGAAGTACAATTAGAATTTAATGCAAGATTACACCAAGAGCGCAGAATATAATATGATTACATCAACAGCTACACCAATACGTACGCACTACTTAAGAAAATATCATTTAAAGTATGACCATGCGTACATATAGACAAACAGAAATATATACATGCATATATACATGCACATACATACATATACACATACATATATAGACACACACACACACACACACACACACACACACACACACACACACACATATATATATGTATATATATGTATATATATATATATATATGTATGTATATATATATATATAGATGTTCATACTCATGGAGACAGACTGGATGTAATTATATAGTAAATTACATAGCTATAGAGATACCTGAGGCAATAAATAAAAGGGATGCTGATAATGCACACGTAAATTGCACACTATAAAAATATAGGTCACTAACGATCGTGGTGGTGAGGATGGGGATGACCAGGAGGATGGGGGAGATTGTTGATGAAGATGATGATTGGTGATGATTGGTGATGATTGGTGATGATTGGTGATGATTTGATTGATGATGATGATGATGATGATGATGATGATGATGATGATGATGATGATGATGATGATGATGATGATGATTGTTGATGATTTGATTGTGATGATGATGATGATGATGATGATGATGATGATGATGATGATGATGATTGGTGATGATTTGATTGTGATGATGATGATGATGATGATGATGATGACGATGATGATGATGAAGAAGATTATGGCGATGACGACGATGATGATGAAGACGAAGAAGAAGAAGAAGACGAAGAAGACGAAGAAGTAGACAACGACGATGAGGACGTTGGTCCCGACTGCAACAGTAAAACAACAGCTAAACAGCGTTTGTAAGAGGGTGGGTTAGTCAATCTCATTGTCACCGGTACTCGACTGCTATTCTATTCTATCAAACCAGAAGGTATGTAAGATAAAGGAGACCTCGGTAGGATTTGAAAACATTTTTGCCGATGCTTTAATCTCTATAATAATAATAATTATCATTATTTTGGTTTTAGACATAATGACTCCAATTTTCTGTCATCTGCCAAAATCTGGTACTCTTCTCTCATCTATTTGAAAATCAGCAAGGAGTATGATTATTTCTCTTTTAGGATAAGCATCGGATTAATTTGTGTACAACTCTATATTAGTTGCCATCTTCGAGTTATATTATGCCATCTTCGAGTTATATTATGCTATATCCTTGAAGTTATTTTAACGCTTAATGCCATTGAGTAGAGTGAGTTTCTTAACTGTCAATAGAAAATAGTTAAATTTCATTTTACTGTAAATGAATTCACACACGTAATATTGGGTCATCCCATAAATAATGCGGTATTTCCAATTGCATGAAGTAAAAGTTGGAGAGTGACGGGATGAACTACCTGCATCAACTTGCTATAAAAGCAGGTAGTAATTTTACCTTCTCCTCATTCTTAGTGCAAATTTTGAAGAGGGCAGTTCGATTTTAACTGTTATTTTGTAAAGCTATAATGGATGTGTCAAAAGAGTATATTCGGCATAAATATGCTTTATGAGTTCAATAATGGCAACGGCGCAGCAGAAGATGCGAGGAACAAAATCTCATCGTAACTGTTGAGGAACTAGCAGAGAAGCTTGGATTTGCTCATTCCACCAGTCATTCATGTCAACGCTAGATGAAAAAAGACCATCTTTGGTTTCAAGACGAAAAGTATTCTTCCATTAGGATAATGCTTGGCCACATACAGCGAGGATGACATTCCAAAGGTTGGAGCAGTTTGAATGGGGAACCATGCCCCACCCTCCATATTCACCGACACTTCCCTATCTGGCTATCATTTATTCCGCAGTTTTCAAAATCATTTAGACGGAAAAAATATGAATTCTGTACACGAAGTCAGAACAGTACTGGAGGAGTATTTATCATTACGGACAAGTGAATTTTGGAAGAGAGGCCTTGGAAGTGTACCAGGTACATTGAAGAGCATTGTAAAAAATGAAGGAGAGTATATTCTCAATGTTGAAAAATAAAATAAGTATAATATAACCGCATTATTTACAGGATTACATTACATGCGCAATCATACACACGTACTCACACACACACACTCTCTCTCTCACACACACACACACACACACACACACACACACACACACACACACACACACACACACACACAAGTGTGTATATGTGAGGGTGAGTTTAGTGACTTTTACGTTACAACAAACCTTACAAAGACGTTGTATCGGAACAGGGAAGTTGTATATGAGTGACATTTTTGAAAGTAGCACTTTAAATGGCAATAACTATACACGCAAGATCGTCTAAGACTAATATACTGAGTGTAAATAAATGATTGTCCAAGGTAAACGTACTCAGTGTAAACACAACTGAATTATTTGGAGATTTAATATAAGTGCAGACTATACTGGAAGGCAGTAACGAGTAAAAGAAATGGTCATTGATACTAAACAATTGGTCACAAAATAGTATATGGAAACCTCTAATAATTTCAGACTTAATGTCTCTAATCTTGAAACTGAAATGTAACCAAAGAGCTCGTATTTCATGGTAGATTAAATCGGGGTATCGTCACAAAGTTATAAATTTTGGTTGGTGTCTAGTACTAATCTATTTGAATACCATACCAGAATTTAGAAGGATTTTGTGGAAGCGGCGACTTACTCCAAAATATTCTGAGTGAAAATTTATATGATTATTTGAGGCTTTAATCATGAGAAGAATTTCTGAATCCTCGGATAAATTCTGTGGATAGCCTTCTCTGATGTTGTATTAAGGTATGGTTCGCTTATTTCACTTATACTTTGACCCCATCCTTTCATTGGTATATTATGTGCATGTCTGTAAATAAATCAAAGATGGACGTTCACATTAACACGCGATTCCCTTCGAAAATATTGATAAATATAATTATTATCAATACTATTAGTAATTCACTTAGAGGAAAACCTGATAGTAACGAATACAATATATTTTAATGCTGCATCAATACATATACATATGCGTACACAAACTCACATATACACATTTGTCTATGTATCAAATTGAAGTACAATCAACAATAAAATACAAATACTCAATACAAATAGGAAAATGAGGTATTGCACAGCAGCAGTTGTAGATAATTTATTGTCCTAATAGATATATAACTTAAACAAACTACTATATCATCGGAGACAAGTAAATCAATCATAGGCTTGGAGACCTCTTTATCGAATGTGTATCAGTGAGTTCTACCTCGCTACTTTATAAGTTTAGGGGAATATTTATCTTAATAACTGAATCAATGTGCCATAATTTACAATGCTAGCCTTTATTATTTCAAATTGATTCCCTGGCTGCAAAATAGCTGGGAAATTATACAAGAAACTGGAGAGATAAGGTTGTTTAATAACTCACCTAGGACCACATAAACATTGATAGAAAATTCGAGACAATGAGGGAGGAGAAATTGAATAGCACTAAATATGTAACGAAGCAATTGATACAGCTATCAGAGAAAAACAACTACCACAATTATGTAAATTTTGTAAGAAACATTTGCTTCCCAAACTGATATCATGAAAAATTAATTTAATTTATATCTACTTAGTTTCCCTTCTCGTACAGCATGATCAAATCAACTTAAAAACGATTGAAATCGGTAGCATATTTTCATGAAAGTGTAAATATTTTCTTTTTTGCTTATGATAAATTTTTATACGCACATGTGTGTGTAGGTCTGTTATATATATATGTATATATATCTATGTGTGTGTCTTTGTGTTTGACAACTGGTGTTTGGTTTGTTTACGTCCTCGTAACTTAGAGTTTCGGTAAAAAAGCCAAGTCTACAAAAGTAAGTTCTGGGGTCGATTTCCCAGCATGACCGCAGTCCTTTAAACTGAAACAAGTAAAGAATAAAAGAAATATATATTATGTTCTATCCTATTATTTATATATATGTTTATATATTTATATGTTCATATGTGTATATCTAT
>NC_068983.1:56425697-56427515 GCF_001194135.2 Octopus bimaculoides
TATACAATGAATAAGGTATAATAAAATGAAATGAAATTGTTTACATGGTCGTGTGTGGGGATACGTTGGTGTTTTTTCTGACGCTATAGCAAAAGCCGACATTGGGATAATCTGGCAATTGTAAATAAAATGTATTGATAGATCGTGAAAAAAAAACAAAAAAAAAAAACAAATAGTTTCTTGTAGAAAATGATTTAACAAGTATACATCTTAAAATACGTAGCTGGAATATATTTCAGAGATAGAGAAAAAAAAAAGTGAGAAAAATAAACAACGTAAATGAAAATACGGCGTTGTTTATAAAACAACTCCACATTTATTGCTAGTTCATAGAAAAGAAGGAATTTATCAGAAAGAATAACAACAACAACAACAACAATAATAATAATAAACTTTACAAAATTACAAGGTCTGAAAGTTTCAGGAATGTGACTAACTGGTACTTATTTTGAACTTGAACTCAGAACATAGCGACGGACGAACTACCGCTAAGCATTTCGTCCAGCGCACCAACGATTCTGCCAGCACGTTGCCTGAATAGTAATAATAATAATAGTAATAATAATAATAATTATTATTATTATTATTATTATTATCATTATCATTATTATTATTATTATTATTATTATTATTATTATTATTATTATTATTATAACAACGATAACAACAACAACATCGAAAAATTCCTTAGGAATGAGAACCAAGTAATGAAGTATAGGGATTTCGTTATTGGTCTTAAGATGCCTGGAATCGAACTCGGAATCTTAGGGTTAAGAGCGGAGGTTATTAACCCCAAGGAATGAGAACCCGGGTTCGACGTTTCCCCAAGACACCTGATGAAGGCTGGAGGGTACATCAGCCGAAACACTGTGTTAACAACAAACAAGACGAGGACAAATATCGGTCAAATGTAAATAATGTAAATAAGGAACATAATTCCCCATTTCTTAAATATAGATCAGAACGTAAAGACGAATGCAATGCCGCTAAGCATCTTGCCTGGCGTGCTAACGTTTCTGCCAGAGTCTGTGTTTGTCCCCTCATCACTGGTGTTTGTGTGTTTACCTCCCCAGAACTTAACGTTACTTTAGAATAGATAAGTACTAGTACAAGGGTTAAAAAAACAAATAGGCCCTATAATCGGTTTGTGCGACTAAAACCCTTCAAGACCGTGTTCCGGCATGGTCGCTGTGAAACTACAAAAAGAAGCAAAATAATATATATATATATATATATATATGTGTGTGTGTGTGTGTGTGTGTGTGTGTGTGTGTGTGTGTGTGTGTGTGTGTGTGTGTGTGTGTGTGTGTGTGTGTGTGTGTGTGTGTGTGTGTGTGTGTGTGTGTCTGTGTCTGTGTATTTACATACAAAAATAAATACACACATTCATGCATATGCATGTATATGTATGTATATATATATGTATGCATATGTATATGTATATATATGTATATATATATATATATGTACATATATATATATGTGTGTGTATGTGTGTGTGCCTCTGCATATATATATGCATTTATATATGAGGAGCACTCCGTCGATCAACATAACAGTTTGGTCGTGAAATTAACGTGCAAGTGGCTTAAGGAAATTCAGCTACACACATAGTGTGACAAGCCCGGCCCTTTGAAATACAGATACTTCTCATATTTGCCTGCTGAGTGGACTGGAGCAACGTGAAATAAAATGTCTTGCTCAAGGACGCAACGCGTCGCTGGGAATTGAACTCACGACCTTACGATCGTGAGCCGAATGCCCTAGCCACGCGCCTTTATGCATATATATATATATATATATATATATATATATATA
>NC_068983.1:56427696-56428964 GCF_001194135.2 Octopus bimaculoides
GGGTAAGTAGCTTGCTTACCAACCACATGGTTCCGGGTTCAGTCCCACTACGTGGCACCTTGGGCAAGTGTCTTCTACTATAGCCTCGGGCCGACCGAAGCCTTGTGAGTGGATTTGGTAGACGGAAACATTTTATGGCTTTTCCTGCATCACTATCACTTTCGTGTATCAAGTACTTGGTTGATATTTCCTGTTCCAGGATTGCAAAGTGGGAGGTAGTAATCTGGCTATTGGTTCATGATAAACTGCTTTGATGATCGATGTTACATATCCATGCATAGTCTTCTGCTCATATAGGCTCATCCTTTCATCTGATTACACGTTGCAGCAGAGTCGTGCGACTTCTTCGGGCATGTATTCTAGGTTATAAGTCAAAAAGTGTTGCTCAAGGAGCTGCCTTCCAAGTCTTACGATGTTATCAACCTCATGTATGCAAACTTGGTGAAGGGGTACACTTCAACACTTAGTGGTTAAAAGATGTTGCCGAGGGGATATAATGCGACATTCAAAGGCATTTTGGGCCGATGTTAAACCTCAACCGCCCTGTTTTCGTTTTAGTTAGGAGCGGTCTACGTCACTGTTTCTATGGAAACTATGTGTGCTCTTAGTATTTTTCAGGTTTTCGCATCAATGGATTGGATCTCATCAAGCGTCCAATCAAGGAGCCCAGATTTTGGTATAAGTACTGGCACTGCAAACAAATTGTGGGTCACAGTTTTATTGAATGCAGAGAGTTCTCAGGTTCAAATTTTCTTTATTCGCTTGTAATATACTTTAGTGTCACGTGTTTTGTTACAGGTGCCATTGTACGATATATTTTCATCCACCCCTAGACACCTGTTACGTTCCTCGTCAGATACAGGAGAAACAGTCAAATCATTGATAGGGATGTTACTAGTCTGGTTTATTGTTTTCCCCCCTTTTCACGACCATATAAAAACATTAATCCTGACCAAACTCCAATCCTACATTCTTTGAGAATGCTGTAACTGAGTCAAGGCTCTTTTTCATCTCATGCATATTCTTTGCATAAAGTTTTAAGTCATCCACAAAGAAACGGTGTATGTATGTATGTATGTATGTATGTTTGTATGTATGTATGTATGTACGTACATATATATACGCTTATGAAATTTTTTTCTAAAATTCCTGATTTGAAATCGTGTATTGAAATAGGTTTATATTTCGAGATGGTGTTTCTCTTTTTATTTTCATGTATTTATTTGGCAGAAAAAAAAAATGACCATCTCGAAATATAACTATATATA
>NC_068983.1:56429113-56430655 GCF_001194135.2 Octopus bimaculoides
ATATATATATATATATATATATAATATTTATATGAACGCGTGTGTATGATTTCAATCTTTGTAGGTGCGCAGGCATATACGAGGGTAGGGTGGCTGAGAAGTTACTGGCTTTAAGGTTGTCGCGAAAGGTCTGGTTGGAGGTTTAACCTTCCGAATTCTTTTATGCGGCTTAGAAAAAACTAAAGGACGTGAATCTCTGAGGTGACCGGTAATAAAGTCACAATTTTGGCTAGGAAAAAATTCACAGGTACAAAAGTCACAATTAATTTATGGGATCCGAACAAAAATCCACTAGAAAAAAAAAACACTCAGATAAACCCCACTCCTGGACAAAACCCCCGTGACTTTTTTTTACCTATTACTTTATTACAGTGCCTTTTTTTCCTGTGACATTTTTTACCAGGATTCGAATCTGAGAGGGAAATATGTTGAAAAAAAACATAATCAACTGATCCTCCTGTATTTCTTTTTACCCAAAGCCAGGAACTTTCAACACACCTTCGTATACCTCTACTATAGTAATGCCTAACTATAGCAATCTAGTGTGTGTGTGTGTGTGAGTGTTTCAGTGTCTATTCCCCATATTTACCTGTATTTTAATCATCATATGTAAAAATTAGACAAAAAGTTTCTGACCCCGCCAAGCAGACGATAAACTGTTTTTACATCAAACTTTTATAAATTTTTACTAATTTTTGATTGGATGAGATTCATCATGGAAACCGGTAATATTCTATATTTTCTCTGTATAATTTTAAATTCATTTCATTAAATTCTTTCTAAATTGAAATGTCTCAGATTTACTTCTCTGCTATTTCTACCGACATCTGCTAATTATATATATATATATTCTCGACCCTTTTGATCGGAATTTTAGTTTTGTTTTCTCTTTTGCCCCTTTTTCTTTTTCATTTTCGAAAATAAAAAAAAAGCTCTACATTTGAATTTGTCCCCTCTGTGTTCAGCCCTGTGTGGCCAACAAAGAAAGTTATCTATCTGCCTGTGTCTATCTATCCATCCATCCATCTATCTATCTATCTATCTATCTATCTATCTATCTATCTATCTATCTATATATATATATATGTGTGTGTGTGTAGCTTCCTGTCTGCATGACAATTTGTTTGTTCTTCTGTCCATCTAGCTATTTATCTATTAATGTATTTATTTTTTGTATTGAAATTGATATACATGCAGCATTTCGAATATGTGCATCTTTAGCACTTAGGTGTGATGCACCCAAAGCTGCATACTTTTACAGTAGAACTTGACGGAGGATAACTAAAAAGATGCAGAACGGAAAAAAAACAAACAGCAAAATCTGTTGCAAAAACTGAAAGAAAAGTGAACACAACAAAGAAATAAGGAAGTACAAAAAAACAAAAACCCTCAATACCAATGACATACAACAGCACAATGCTTACAAAAACATATGAATAACTACATATCAGTTACGCTGAGCTGGTTTTGAGATCAGCCATGTGTAAATTCTAAAAGAACTCAAACGATTTACGTCTTCCTACATTTTGTTACTTTTCTTTT
>NC_068983.1:56430665-56432464 GCF_001194135.2 Octopus bimaculoides
ACGTATACGCACGATCATCGTTTATATATATATATATATGTGTGTATGAGCATGTGTAAACAGTGTTTTTGCGTGTGTGTGTGTGTGTGATTTCCATTTTCATTGTTGGTTCCTTTCTTTCTTTCTCTCTCTTGTTTCTTTTTTCTTTTCTTCTTTCTTTTTTTATTTGATACCTCACACACATAATCATGCAAATAAATCGATCAATTTTTCATAGATTGTTATTTAAACGTTGTGAATCTCCGTTGTATGTTTATCACCGGATGTTTTCTTAATGGATTCTTTGTGCTTTGCCGATATTACTGGAGTAAAAAAAATAAACAACAACCTGAAAAACGGATAAAAATTAAAAAAAAGAAAAAAACTATAAACCAAAGCAAAAGGCAAAAGAAAGAAAAAGATTTTTAAAAAATTGGAAGAAGAAATGGAAAAAAATATCACGACAGTAGCATCGATATAGGATTTCTTAGATTCACATCAAGATGGAAGGCTTTCGGCTGAATGACTGCATTTGTAGCTAGCTATCTGCTAATGGGTTTATCAACATCACGCGAACATCTGGTTGTCTGTCTTCTGCATTTCAGTATTTGAGAATCGTGAATGTTTGCGTGTCTGTGTGTCTCTGTATGTGAGTATGTGTGCGTAGGCGTCGGTGTATGCATGGAGATAATTATGTATGTATATCTGCATGGTTTTATGCAAGAAATGTTTATATATTCATACAGACATGCATACTGCTTTTTTGTTAGTGATATGTATGTATGTATGTATGTATGTATGTATGTATATCAATCAAGTGTGCACGTACGTATTTGTGAACGAATGTATGTATATATATATATATATATATATATATGCATGTGTGTGAATTTTACGCATACATGTATATAGATGGAGAGATAGAGGGAGAGATTGACAGAAAGATTAAGAAAGCAGCATATTCATACATACAAACACACACACACACACACACGCATGCATACACGTATGCGTTTATTCGTACCTGCCCGCACACTTTTTAATTTAATACGTTGGTTCATACGTCTGTGAATATCACTGAGATATGTAGGCATTTAAGTATATGATCTGGAATGCTAGCTGCTCTAGCAATGCATCCCTGCTTGTTCTTGTGTGTTTATTATATGCAAAAAGCAAAGGAAAAATATTTAAATATAACAGAGCATAAAAACACTTTTAAAATATTCATAATCTTTAGAAATGTCCTATTTTCATGTATCAATGCTTTGAAAAACTCAGAGTGGTGTACATCAACGATGCAAATGTTTATTGCGTAACTTTTTCTCTTATTAACTTTAATATTTAATATTTTAAACATACTATTTACACACGCAGACTTGTACATACACGTATATATGATATAGGCGTTCCTAGGTGTACAATATATGAAACGTATTACATTTGTATTTCGTTCTGCGCTTAAATTGTTTTATTCTATTTCTCTCATATACATTTAGACATGTATTTCCGCATTTAATATATATACATATATAAATAAACTGGCACACCGCCAGTTACGACGACGAGGGTTCCAGTTGATCCGAGCCGGCTCGTGAAAATAACGTGCAAGTGGCTGAGCACTCCACAGGCACGTGTACCCTTAACGTAGTTCTCAGGGAGAATCACCGTGACACGTTGCTCCAGTCGACAGCTGAGTGGACTGGAGCAACGTGAAGTAAAGTGTCTTGCTCAAGGACATAACACATCGCCGGCATTTGAACTGACGACCTTATGACCATGAGCCGAATCCCCTTACCACTAAGCCACGCGTTTTCATATAT
>NC_068983.1:56432856-56435928 GCF_001194135.2 Octopus bimaculoides
ATATATATATATATATATATATATATATATATATATATATATATATATATGTCTGTATATGTATTTATATATGTCTGTATATGTATTTATATATGTCTGTATATGTATTTATATATCGTATATCATATATACATGTACATATGTACATATATGTACCTCATCCTGAAAAATAACATGGTGTGCGGACAAGTGTCTCACCGTACCACCAAAAGAATGGGAACATTTTTTTCTAATGAATTACCAACATATATTCTCCCAGGTGAGGACGATTACCAATCAGCTCGCTTGGTTAATAGGACCTTCATTTAATGCAGAAAACCTCGAGCATTCGAATGTATTAACAAAATCTTCTGCCTGGGATGATACGTTTCCTTCGTCGCCTCTCATTCTAATTTTGCGTGTTTAAGGTGATTCTGTTCCAAATATATACTATGCTTTATTCCTTCATTTGTTTCCGTCATTTTACTGCGGCGATGCTGGAGCACCGCCTTTAGTCGAACAAATCGTGCCCCACCACCACCAGGACTTATTCTTTGTAATACAGCTCTATATTTAAGAGGTGAGGAATTACGTACATTATTTACATTATTTACATTTGACAGATATTTGTCCTCATCTTGTTTGTTGTTAACACAACGTTTCGACTGATATACCCTCCAGCCTTCATCATGTCTTGGGGAAATTTCGAACCTGATTTCTGATTCCTAAGGTATTTTTCAATTTAATTATTATTATTATTATTATTATTGTTCAGTAGTTTTATTTTTATAACGTGCTTTCACTTCACTACCGAGCGCAGCTCTGTGCGCCTTGGGTATGTGCTGTGGTTTGCTGTGGTGCTCTTATGTTTACTGTATTGAAAGTGTTTTGCGTAGAATGTGTGCAGTACCCAGTAGTGCAATTTTCTGTATGTTATATATATTTGTAAGTCCTGGTGTTTTTGTTATGTATTTGTCTGAATATTTTTTTATTATACCTAAGGCACCTACTATGATAGGAATTGTTTCTGTTATTATTATTATTATTATTATTATTATTATTATTATTATTATTATTATTATTATTATTATTATTATTATTATTATTATTATTACTGAGGTCACTGATTGGAATCGAACTCGGACAAATATCCGTCAAATGTAAATAATGTAAATAATTATTCTTCGTAAGCCTAGTACTTGTTGTATCGGTCACTTTTGCCGAACTGCTAAGTTACGGAGACATAAACACACCAACATCGGTTGTCAAGTGATGGTGTAGGGACAAACAGAGACACAAACACACATACATATACGATGGGCTTTGTTCAGTTTCCGTCTACCAAATCCACTCACAAGACTTTGGTCGGCCCGAAGCTATAGTAGAAAATATCATTTCAAGTTGCCACGCAGTGGGACTGAACTCGGAACCACGTGGTCGGGAAGCAGGCTTCTTACCACACAGCCCCACCTGCACCATGATTACATTCTTCTTGACGGTGTCCACGTATTGAAACTTATTCAAATGATTATCACCTTCCTCCAGAAGAGATTTCACAAAGTAACAGATGTATAAATTCAATTTGGAAAGAAGTATGGTGGCACATAGGCGCAAGTAATACTGTATGGGTAAGAAGTTCGGTTTGTAATTGCTTATTTACGGGTCCAGTCTCACTGCGTAGCTCTTAAAGTGTCTTCGAGAATAGCTCCGGTCCGACCAATGCTTCGGCACGGAATTTGTAGACGAAAGGCATTCGCCATGGTAGATCGCTAGCCACTAAAACTTTTTCTATTTTCTATTTTCTATTTTTCCACCCTGTTTATTTCTGTGTTCCTTTCTGTCGAAGAGCGTAGGCTCGAAACGTAAAAGACTTTCTCACTTCCCGAGCGTTAAAATAATACAGCTGTTTGTTGTTTACACACCTGTCTTCGTCCTTTTTTTTTGTAAATACACACACACACACTATATATATATATATATATATATATATAGCATGTGTATGATTTTGTTTGTGTTTGTGTTTGTGTTTGACCCAACCATCGCCTGGCAACAGGTATTGGTCTGTTTATATAACGCAGAATTATTATGAGCGCTTCTGCTGAAATGCAATCAATAACTGGAGGTTTCCCATTTTTATGATTATGTAAAGCAACTCATCATTGGATGTAGGTGGATCATAATGAGAGAATGTTATTGGAATTAGGTGAATGAATTCTAAGAAGCAATCAATGATGGATAAGTAAAGTAGCTGATAGTTAGAATATTCCTTCCACCAGGGAAGGGTTTATCTATCTATCTACCTATCTCTCCACTACCTGCATACCTACCTCTCTACCTGCCCACCCACTGCCTGCCTGCCTACCTACCTACCTACCTACATACCTACCTACCTACCTACTTACCTATCTATCTAACTATCCATTCGCACATGTGTACATGTCTAAAAACATGCAGATATCTGTATATCATAACATGCTCACATGCATAAACATATACGTTCATACATACACGCATATGTATACATTGATACGAATATTTATTGCTAACTACACACTAACACACACACACACACACACACACACACACACACACACACACACACACACACACACACACACACACACACACACACGCACACACACAAATACACATGCATATATACATATATTTACATATTCAAGCCGGCATCCATATAGACACACGTAGATGTGAGGTTTTGTGAGTATATACAAACAACTATATATGTATATATATATATGTATATATATATATATATATCAATCGAAGTATACATACGTATATACATATGTATGCATGTATACTTATTTGTGTGAAGTTGTTTTATTAATCTAATATATAAAGAGTTATGTTATATTATATTTGCATGTACACATACATACATATATAGATAAACATATGTATTCATGTATATATATATGTATATATATATATATATATCAATCGAAGTATACATACGTATATACATATGTATGCATGTATACTTATTTGTGTGAAGTTGTTTTATTAATCTAATATATAAAGAGTTATGTTATATTATATTTGCATGTACACATACATACATATATAGATAAA
>NC_068983.1:56436269-56444543 GCF_001194135.2 Octopus bimaculoides
TATATATATATATATATATATATATATATATATATATATATGTATTACTGGTGAAGGCCGGTTTATAGTGTTACCCTGGGTTTCTCGTTATAAAGTGTACAGACCCTAACACCTGTTGTCCTATGGTCTCTTTAACATAGGGAGGAGGAATGATACAGGCGGTGCTCCAGCATGGCCGCAGTCAAATGACTGAAACAAGTAAAAGAGTAATAGCGTAAAGAGTATATGTGTGTGTGTATGTATGTGAATGTGTGTTTATGTATGTGTGTGTCTCACTTGGCCTCCCCCCACCGACTGACAGTCTGTGTTAGTATGCTTTCATCCTCGTTATTTATGCATTCGGCAAGAGACCCGATAGCATAAGTACTAGACGTAAAGATTACAAAACTGTACTGTGGCCAATTCATTCGACGAAAATTCTTCAAGGCGATGCCTCAGCATGGCCTCAGTCCACTGAAACAATTAAAAGAATACAAAAATATAAAATACTAAAGAAATATGGAATTTGAAGAAACGACCACCGTCGTTTATATCACAAAAAATATGTTACAAAATTATTTGCATTTCATTGGTTGAATTCATTCTCCTGTTTATGAAAAGTGCGAAGGTGCGTGGCCTGGTGGTTAGATGCGTTGGGCGCACGATCGCGGGATTGTGGTTTCGATTCCCAGACCGGCTACGCCTTGTGTTCTTGAGCAAAACACCACCTTTCACGTTACTCCAGTCCACTCAGCTTCAAATGGATACACCCTGTGATGGACTAGCATTCCGATGTGGTGGTCGTGGTGGTGCTGCTGGGTAATATTGGCCTACTCGCCTAGGGTTCGGAGTGGCATCATTCGAAAAAACGATGCAAAATGCATTGTGACCAGTGATGTATAACAATATCTGATAGGCAACTTGCTGCGATATTTGTCTTGAGATAACATGTTTAAAAACACAGTAAATGTCACCAAGTCTACAAGACTTATCTCAAGACAAATTCTGCCGTAACTGACCTATCGACATTAAGAATTACACATAAAGCGGCGAGCTGGCAGAATCGTTAGCACGCTGGACGAAATACTTAGCGGTATTTCGCCCGTCGCTACGTTCTGCGTTCAAATTCCGCCGAGGTCGACTTTACCTTTCGTCCTTTCGGAGTCGATGCAATAATACCAGTTACGCACTGGGGTCAATGAAATCGACTATCTCCCTCCTCCAAATTTCAGGCCTTGTATCTATAGTAGAAAAGATTAAGTATGACGCATATATGACTACTTTAATTTAATACTATATTACGTATACCGGACATTGCGTATAAGACGGGTGGTCATTTGCCACATCAATGAATGTTTCATTCACTTTTCCTGTTATCAGAGACGACGAATTCTCATTTGAGAGTGTGTTGGTTGTGAGTGCACTTCAGTGAGAATATCCAGAAAGGCCGATATGCACCTGACGCTTTTGCTGGCCGCTACTTGGACGAAAGTTCGTCCATCTTATATTTATTCATTATGTTTTTGACATTAAATGTACAAGAGATCTTACCTCAGTACAAATAGAGCAGTGAAAGGGTTATTGTCTGTGTATATACGCTATGTATAATTCTTATATAAATATTGGAAGTTAACTTAATTGTGTGATATGCACTGAAAATGTAACCCCAGTCTCAGGTTTTATGTATAATACTCAGTTTTGTATGTGATAAACTATACACGGGAAATTTTAAGTCAGACAAAAGAAAAAAAAACCCAAGACGGAAGAAAAAATCAATAAATTTGAGGCAAAAAGTTAAACTGATACTAATAGAAGGAGAGAAACAATATCTTGGCAACGAATTTTAACATATCGACAATATCTCAGAAAGATGAAGGACTATATAAGAAACAACCAGAAGTAAAGCTAAAAATAGTAAATGATAACAGAGATATTTGTGAGACAATTATTGTAAGGAGAGAATAGGCGATGTAAGTAAATGGAATTAAAGTGACGAACGATAAACATGTTAAAACAGTACATACAGGATGTGTGAAGATTTTCTTTCGGGTGGAGTGGGCTATTAAACGTTTAGTCATTGTATAAGAGACAAGTTGTACACAGATGCACGCACACATCACACACAAACATATACAAATGCACATGCGTACGGTGCGTGCATGCGTATGCATTTCTTTCTCCGTTCTTCTGTCTATATGTTGTTTGAATATCAATTTGTGCATCATACTTAGAGCAGATACATAACTGGAAACTAGATAATCTGCGATATTAGCTTCGATGTGGCATCTGTTATACACCTATAGTGTTAAAAAGCACAGAAGTATATCAGAAGTGAATAACGCAGCTGTGGTGATGGGATTACTAAATGCGCATTACTGTCTCTTTGCGCTTCGTCAGTAATCAGTATCCACTGACAACGGCATACTACGATAAAATCAACAACTGCTATTATAGAGAAATAGTCATTGAAAAATAAGTTGCCGCAATTAGCCAGCAGGCCAAACTAAAATTCAGTATCATCAACTGAAGCAGTATTGGTTCAAAATAGACAACTGCATGCCATACTTAAAGCAACTATATCATTGAAAGCCATAACCTGTGGTATTCTTCCCGAGATAACATCTTTTATTCGCCGCTGCCAGGCGAATTTTGCCTGCTAATCACGTATTTATGTGTTCTCACACTGTACATACATATAAGATGCTATCCCGAGACGAACATCATAGTTTATCAGGATTTCAACAATATTTCTGCTTTGAGTATGCTTTGAGTAAAGAAATGCTTTATGAAACTTAAAATAAGTTCGTTCGAAATTGACGAATTTTAGGCTTCAGAAATGAAATAAGGAGAAGTTTAAAGGAGAAATCGTTAGAACATTGAGAAAATGCGTTGTCACACATGTACCGGCTTTATTCTGTGTTCAAAGCTCGTTGCACACAACATTATCTTCTTTCCTACGTCGATAATTAAAATTACAGAAATGTATAATTTGCAAACTTGAGCGGTCTTAAAGGTACTTTTGCCATTGTATCTACTACGCTCGAAGAGTTTGTAAATTT
Source organism: Octopus bimaculoides (assembly GCF_001194135.2). NCBI lineage: Eukaryota > Metazoa > Mollusca > Cephalopoda > Octopoda > Octopodidae > Octopus > Octopus bimaculoides. The sequence continues at coordinate 56,439,308 of NC_068983.1, forward strand.
AGTCATTGTATTTCGAGTACTTGCGTATATTTTAAGAATATTAGTGTATTATATGATGTATAAACAGGTTCTAGTTACAGCGAAAGTATAAGCAATTTGTTTTCAGAGCTTGTCAATTTTATATAACAATTTCATTGTAAAATATTCATTCTACTCGTTTGATTCCACCCACATCTGACAGCATTCGAAAGTAAAGCACCTGCTTGTCTAAGCAGCAGGGAGAAAAATCGATTTTTCTAATAATCAAGGAAGAAAAAAAGAACAGAAAACACAGAACTATGAGACATTTTGTTGGTTGAAAAGACAAGATTCTTTGAGTGATTCTACATTTTTGGAAAAGAATCATTTATTTCCGTTAATCTAGTTTCGATCTAATGGTTACACATCTTCCATACTTCTCTTTCCAATGGCACTCATTTTAAATTCTTTTTTGCTTCGCTCTGTGAGTTTAAACAACGTTTTAACTTTTCGAAAGGACAATGTAAGTATAAATACAAACATACATACATGCATGCATGCATGCATGCATGCATACATATACATACATGTGTATATACATACATACATATATACATACGTACATGTATATATATTCATACACACACACAAACACACATACACACGCACATAGACATACATATAGAAATATATATACTCATAGAAACATGCATTCATATACACACATGCATACACATTATCTTTTAACTTTCTCAGTCATTAGACTGCGGCCATGCTGGGTCACCTCCTTGAAAAACTTTAGTGTCGAATGCATCGACCCCAGTACTTATTTTTAAAGCCGCGTACTTATTCTATCGGTCTCTTATGCCGAAACGCTATGTTACCTGGGATATGCACACACACACACACACATACATATATATATATATATATATATTTATATGTACGCATATATTTACATATATATATATACGTGTATATATATATGTACATATATATGTACGTATATATATACATACTTGCTTGTGTGTGTATGTATTTATACATGTTACGCAAAAATGGCTAGGGGCATGTATTTGAATAGCAAAAACGACGAACGAATTTATATTAAGTACCAGACAGGAGGAAGTTTTGGTTTATTAAAGCCATCGGCAATTCTAGGAAAGATAAATCAATCACCTAGTGACAATTGACAACTAGCAATCTCCAAATATGAGAGAGACACAATCACAGGAAGCAAAGATTCTATAAAACTGAGATGCTATTGGAGGAAACGAACACGTGGTGTAGAGCCATGCAAGATAACTATGGACACTTGCTTCTGTTTCAAAGGGTGTCATCAAGACAGCAGCTGTAATACCTTGTGTCCAACGAGGATATATTTATATAGAAGGTAAATGTTCCCGACAAAATTTCTATGATTTAGACTAGAATCAATTCAGAAAAATTACTCAGAGTGGACTGTGATGAGTATTTGGACAACAGAGACAAATGAAGTCTTATTAATTACCATATCATAAATTCTTCATTTCTAGTAACTTTTTGTTTCCCGTTAACCTTTACGCATATACATACATACATACATACATAAAATATAAATGAGTAACAAAGATATATAACTGTCAATTCATGACGGCCGTTTCGAGCGAATCCGTTAATTGATCAATGAAAGCATTACATCATTACAAACTGAACCGTTCTCATTAGATGACCGCATAGACGTCAAACATAAAAGACAAGTTAGAATTGTAAATATATTCATAAAATTCTGTCTAAAAATTTAGCAGCGGAATCATTGTAAATATTTGCTCTCCATTGACGATATGAATATGTTTTCATATCTATCTTGTCCTTTATGATTGAGGTCTATTCGGCCATCGGATGAGAACCGTTTTCTTCGTAGTGAAGTAATGCTTTCATAAATCAATTAAAGGAGCCACTCGAAACGGCCGTAATGAATTGATACATATATCTTTGTTACTCATTTATATTTTACTCACCTACTCTGGAATCTGCACTTCGGAAGTATTTGGAAAGTATCATTATATAAAGTACATGTCTGAACAAAAAAGGACGGATTTATTCACTAAGTTGGATCGTGCCATCTGCATACGCTGCATGAAATCGGGAGAAGAAAATTCTATGTAGAGTTTGATGCTCACCTGATATTGTTTGAGTGTGTAAATAAGTTCTTTCTAACATGATGCCCCAATTTAAGTACCTAATTCAACTGAATCTAAATTACATACATACATACATACATACATACACACACATATATGCATACTTATATTATTCTTAATCAAGAATATTATTGAGAGTTAAGCCATCGTCGGACTGCGATGCATTGGAGGATGATTTTAACACAACAAAGACAATGTAAAGTAGTTGTATGCTGTCAACTTAATGTGACAATCCCTTAAGGGAATAATACTATTGCTATTTAGCCCTAGGAAGCTGCACCGCTTCCTGTCGGCCTTGACACATTTCCTGTGTCCTTATGTTTACAATAGCAGTAGTATTATTCCCTACATGGGATTGTCACATTAAGTTGGCAGCTTACAACTACTTTATCATATCAATACTGCATAAATCTCTAAGAGATTTAGAAATGTATTATTTCTATAAAGCCAATGTAAACACTTGACAATCAGTTTGGGTATGCATCCTCACATTAAATGAAATGATAAGAGGATCTAACGAAACACGTATTCAAGCAATTACTTGAGGATGTACATCTTAACACCTTGGATGAATGATAATGATAACACAGCATCTCGCCAACGTACAACAGGTGTAAAAATGCGTCGAAACAATTATAGAGATTTTAAATAGAGAATGTTGTTCATTCCATTTTCTATCGTTTATCTAGATTTTTCTATCTAATCCTACATGTGTAAAATATCTTTCCATGTACCAATTAAAGAACATCTACCTGGAGGAATGAATTGATAGATATAGAAGCCAATTATCTTCTGTTAATAACCTTACTAGCTTAAAGCAAAAACAACGATGAGCACATTAACATGATTAGCCATTGTTATCATAGATCCTCTCAAGCAATACTGTACCGGAGATACAGAACCAATAACTTATCTCACATCTTGTCTGTCCTCTTAAAAGTTTAACACTGTATTACCGTTTAGCAGTCATTAGGCTAAGCGAGTACGATCAAACAGTTTTTACTTCGCTTAAATAATTTATTTAGGTTCCCATTTAGTTGCGAGTGGATAAAAGATGGCACTCCGTCGGTTACGGCAAAGAGATTTCCAGTTGATCCAAGTGACGCCACAGCTTGCTCATGATATTCTTTTCTACTTTAGGCACAAGGTAGGAAAAATTTTGGAGTGGGGCAGTCGATTTGATCAACCCCAGTACGCAACTGGTAATTAATTTAATGACCCCGAAAGGTTGAAAGGCGAAGTCGACCTTGGCGGAATTTGAACTCAACTTAAAGACAGACAAAATACCAGTAAGCATTTCGCCCGGCGCGCTAACGTGTCTGCCAGCTCGCCGCCTTAGCGTGCTCCTGATATCAACGTACAAGCGGCTGAGCAACCCGCAGACACTCATGCTCTTAACGCCAGTTCTCAGCGAGACTCGGTGTGACACAGAAAGTGACAAGCGCGGATCTATGAAACACAGGTACAATTGATTTCATGTTGTTCCAGCTGAGTGGACTGCAGCAACGAACAATTAAGTGTCTTGCTGAAGGAGACAACGCGCCGCCGGGAATCGAACTCACGACCGTACGATCGTGAGCCGAATACTCTTAACTTCTATGCTACGTGCCTTCACTTGGCAGCAGATATGGACACCATTTCAACTCTCTCTAATTCGAGAATGTGATAGCTGGAAGGAAGAGGGATATTCCAGCTGTTGGCCGGTACTCATTTATAACTGAGTAGAAAAGAAGAACTTTAAATCAAGCGTCTTGCTCAAGCGCTCACAGCAACACTCACTCCAGAAATTGAACACACGATCTCAATGATCGTGAGACCAGCTCTCTTATTACTAGGCCACACGCTTTCACTTTATTGCTATTACTCGGACGTCATAGAATAGTGAATAAAAATGATCCCCATTGGACGTATGAAGTTCCAAATAGATTATCTTCAGATATCTTCTCTTCCTCGATGTACAATCAATAAAGATATTTAAGAAGCAGATCCGCCATTCGAGTATTCCCCCAGGTCACATGCATCTGGTCTTATGTTTAAGGAAACGCGGTTATCACACTTGACTTGACATAAGGAAAGACTTCGATAAAATCTGGCACGGAGATCAATTGACATTGCTACTCGCTTACAGGTTCCAAACTAGTCAACCATATTGCAGGTCGCTTCATTCACATTACATCTAATCAAACTTCTCTCTTATTCTTAAAACCATCCTCTCAACATAGAAGAACTTAAGTAGTTAGTTTTATTCTGTCGCTTTTCCTTCTTCCGTTATTCAATAACCTAAATCTTTGTTCCTTTCTCCCCTATATTACTGATACCAATATACGTTTATTCCTCAATGAAGTTGGTTCAGAGATATAGCTCGTAAAATTCCTGAATATAAACTCAAAAACAAAACACGAAAACACCAAGCCAATGCTTAATGCTTGCTAAACAGCCACAAAAAATAAATATAAAACGTATTGAATAATTCCATCCTACTTCACATATGTCAATGTTAAGTAAAGCTGTGTATGTATAAAACATTTTGTTAAAGCTCAAATGGCTTGGGTAAACATAAATAGCGGATTCCTTATTGCTTCCTATAACAACAGAGAATCAATTCCCATTGAAACAATACAATGAAACGGTTTGTCCTTTTGAAGATATCATGTTAGGTGCTGGCATTAAGGCTAGGATATTTGATATCAGGATTAAATGATTTCATATATTCCCATCACATCTTCCTTTTTGTTTTACTTCAAACGATTGAAGTCGATTGATAAAACAACGTTAAATCGCAGTTAGCAGTATGTAAGAAAAGGTATGATAGTATAGGATTCGAAATATATGCATGGACGTGCAGATACATGTATAGAAGTAAATGGACTGCTTATATATTTGTTTATTTAGTAATGTAGGACTATCCATACATACATATAAGCATAGATAGATAGCTACATGTGTTTTGCATCTATGAACGTGTGAGCGTATATACATATGTGTGTGTGTTTGTGTGTATTTATGTGTGGTGTACTTTGCGTTTGTGTGAGCATGTCCATGTAGGCGGGAGTATGGTAATGCTTATCCTTATCATATATATATATATATATATA
>NC_068983.1:56446690-56450270 GCF_001194135.2 Octopus bimaculoides
ATCGATTAATTATCAGGGGGCCAGCACATTTAAAGAATCAAAGAGATTCAGAAATATTATCTGCAATCTCAGGGGATTAAGGTACATTTTAAAAATAACGTCGACCACTAACGTGGACAATTAATGCGCTAGAAATAGATCACATTTTGTGTCTATTAAGACCTAAAATGTTCTCAACAGGAAATATAGCAGCATACCAAAAACGTGAGCGGGCAAGACATTTAAAATCACCTAAAAAAATCATTATTAAACAGGAACTAGGTTTCGGATTTAACAAATTCTTACCATATATATATATATATATATATATATATATATATACATCTATATAGATAAGTATATATATACATATATACATAGACATGTATATGTATACATAAAAGTATATGTAAATATATTTAGATATTTATATGTATATATATATGTGTGTGTGTGTGTGTGCGTATTCAAACAAACAGGCAAGGAGAGAAAGAAAGAGAGAGAATGTGTGTGATAGAGGTAGAGGTGAAATGTTTTATAACTGAAATTCATTTGGGGTGCCGCTATTCTAAAGTGACACGTTCACTCCTTTACATACCCGGCCGCTATATCAAACACATATAAACATTTATTTGTTAAACTACAATCGTTTATGATAAATCCTAAAATAGAATTTATCAAAACTAGTAATAGAAATGTTTCTAAACAAATATAATTCCTTCGAATGTTACTCTACAAATTTTATCACAAATTTTCGAATCATAATCGGAGGCGTGTTTGTAGATGGTTCGTAGAGCTGTTTGTTTACCGGTCTAAAGTCTTTGAAGCATTACGTCTCGCTGTTTTAATATTATCTTTGATCTCCTATCAATGGACCTGTTTATAAAATAGTTACCACAAATTATGGTAACTCGGATTCATTGAGGGTTACTTCTCCATTAAACAAGAGATCGAGGCCTTGTATTCGGACAGAATTTTCTATCATAACATTCATAGCTGTCAAATAATTTGCCAGCTCTGATCAAGATGAGGTCCCTGTATAATTTCATGCACTTTTGTAAAGCAATTTCATGTCATGCACGATATTAACAATTTTAAGGAAATCTCTTAGCTAATGATATGATACTACTACTACTACTACTACTACTACTACTACTACTACTACTACTACTACTACTACTACAACTACTACCACTACTTGAAGGCATCAAGGAGAATATAAAGGAAATTGGAATAGAGTTCCAAGTGGAACTGTTAAAGAAGGTTTGCCTCCTTGACACGGCCAGAATAATCCGAAAATATTAGATAGCTGAAAACAATTGATAGCATGGTACCGTAAGCTGCAGGTTGCAAGCTCGTTACGCATGCAAGACTCCAGGAGCTCCAACAAAACCTGGAATAAAGATAAATAATAATAATAATAATAATAATAATAATAATAATAATAATAATAATAATGATGATGATGATGAGGAGGAGGAGGAGGAGGAGGAGGAGGAGGATGATAATAATAATAATTGCCCTGATGCAATACTAGACAGTGGCTCTCATGGCTACTGATCTTAATTGATTGGAAGTGTTATCATGTACATTGTTTTACCTTGGTATAAAAATATGGGCTTCAGCAAATATTCTGACTGACAGAATCTAACCCACAAAGAACTAACACCAGACCAAATCAATATACTATCCAAAGGGCTCAAATTTACACCCCCTCCAACGACGCAACTACAACGAAATGAAAGAAAACGTTGCAGAATTCTGTAGAAAATTACGACTCGCCGAGGAACTATATGACAAATACAACGTGGACGAGTCGTTAGTCCGAAATAAAAGTAACTACACCCCGTCAAAAGGCAAGAACAAAATTTGTGACCGTTTCTGTCAAGACATCACGATTTACTCATATCAACATATACACAAACAAAAATACAAGTCAAACTTCAGCAAAAAAAACGGGCTGAGCTGAACAGATTAAAGAATGATAAATCCATAACAATCAAAAAGGCTGATAAAGGGAGTGCGGTAGTCTTAATGGACACAGTAAATTTTATATAACCCTAGTAATATTAGTGGAGGCGCAATGGCCCATTCGTTAGGGCAGCGGACTCGCGGTCATAGGATCGCGGTTTCGATACCCAGATCGGGCGTTGTGAGTGTTTATTGAGCGAAAACACCTAAAGCTCCACGAGGCGAACCCTGTTGTACTCTTTCACCACAAAATTCTCTCTCTCTTACTTCCTGTTTCTGTTGTGCCTGTAATTCAAAGGGTCAGCCTTGTCACACTATGTCACGCTGAATATCCCCGAGAACTACGTTAAGGGTACACGTGTCTGTGGAGTGCTCAGCCACTTGCACGTTAATTTCACGAGCAGGCTGTTCCGTTGATCGGATCAACTGGAACCCTCGACGTCGTAAGCGACGGAGTGCCAACAACAACAGTATTATCCATATTAGAAGACACAACATATTATGAAATGTTACGACACTGCAGTCAAAAAATGGGAAACCTAAAAACAATGATAAACCTATAGAGAGCATGGCTCACCAACAATGAATACGACTATATCATTAACTTCAAAAATAAATCCAGTCAATTCTACGGTATTCCTAAGATACACAAAAGGGAAAAAATACGTAACGCATGCCTGGGAGCTACAAATATAAAAGACAAGGTATCTACTTCTAATGACCTCATAATAACAGGCCCCGCATGCGAAACTCATTGTCTCAGTAACGTTTTAGACACTCTATACACACTAGAATGAATATCCCTTACAACCTGGCAAAAAGGATGTGTATTATAGTATCAGATACAAGCACCAGGGACATACAACTAAATGAGCTAAAGGATACACTCATCAGTAGGAACTACTCACCATCACTAATTGAGATAGGCTTTCAACGTGCCATTTGAACGTTAATTTCACGAGCAAGCTGTTCCGTTGATCGTATCAGCTAGGACCCTCAACGTCGTAAGCGACGGAGTGCTTATTCTAATTTTGATATTGCCAACACTGAAATATTCTAACAAACTGTAGAAGACCCTATCCCTATACATTTTAATGTTGTAATGATTTTATTTATTCAACTAAAATCAAAGGAAAATGCAATGATGCTTCAACATTCTATTTCTTTTCCATAAATATTTTAAGACATCTGAAAAACATCCGAATTTCTGTTTATGCTATGTAAAAACACCATCAAATCCAGTAGAATATAAAACATTGTCAATAAAATCGTGAGTTTCATTCAATCTGGTTGCACTAATATCATGGTTCTATACTTAAGAATACGTTTGTCCAATTATACCGGCAGAAAGCAGACGAGCTAAGCGTGTTAAGCAAAGTTAAGAGAAGTTAACAGCAAATGAAATTTCAAAGCAACTAAAGTAAAAATAGAGAAACAAAATGAAGAATAATTAGAATTTAATTTATCTCCTAACGCTGGCAAATGAGGTGGACACCATGTAGAAAAGTCTAAATAGCGTGCAATGTTTTACATTCGAACAAAGGAATTCTCCCAATCACTCTCTTTCTATGTATGCGTATACATATCTATCTATCTATCTATCTATCTATCTATCTATCTATCTATCTAT
>NC_068983.1:56450280-56452217 GCF_001194135.2 Octopus bimaculoides
ATCTTTGTATATATATATATATATATATATATATATATATATATATACACTTGTGTGTGCGTACGTCTCTGCATGAATATAGATACATACATATACATATATATATACACACACACGCACAAAGATATATACATACATATGAATATAAGCATACATGTGTACACTGATACACACATAAATGCAAAGAGACATACATGTATCTAGAAAAGTTATGCTTGTATTTAGATTGTTTGTATGTTTATTCGAGACACGGCGACCGAGGAAGTGAAGAAACTCTAAATTCCTGTCCCTCACTGTGTGTATGTGAGCCTGTGTAAGTGTGTATATTTGAACGTGTGCGTGTGTGTATATGAATAACTGTACATTCATGTGTATGTGCCAGCACGCGATCGTCTGAATGTGCGCATGTGTGTTCATCTGTGTGTGTGTGTGGATGTGCGCCTGAGTGAAGTTGATCAAATCCAAGTTTATTGGTTTGCATTCTGATGGCTATTGAACTGAGCAGGGTCTTTTTATTCATTACACAATGCGATTGTAGAAATTCATTTATAAAACCGAAAGTGTTTAGATTACTTCTCTTACAACAATGTTCTAAATAAATGACGATGAATTAAGTACATTTAGAATACCGGAATTGCAGAATGAAGTCAGTTAAGTGAAAATAACAGGACAACAGCAAAACGTAGACACTTCGCTTATAGAAAATATTATTCAAGTAGCAGAGCTTTTGTTATGACAAAACCATCTTGTGTCCAATTTGCTGTTTAGTCATTTGTCAAACCTGATCGAGCAGATGCATGATTAAAGTAATTCCATTTATGACCATCACGCTTTAGAGGAAAGTAAATTATCTAACTTTTACTCTTATTCCTAAAGTAAGATGTTTGAAGGATTTAGTTTTCTATTCGACTGAAGGACTGTTAGCTCGTGTGGAGTTTGATAATCTAAGGCAATCGTTCTTAACTGGGATCTATATGGCCACTGAGGGTCCATATAAGATTTTTGAAGGTACAAGCAATAAAATAGTAATTGGGGATCCACAAGAGTATTTTAAGGAGCCTTCAAAAAAGTTTGATTTAAATGTACGTATTGGTATGTATTGCAAGAAACAGCTGAGTTTCTTTCTCGAACATTTTACATAGTTCAACTAAAAAACGTTATTGTGTGAAAAACAAAATGGGTATTTTGAAAGACGTTTCTATAAAACTAGCTTTTCAACATCGAATGGCTATGGGGTCCATCGGAATAAAATGGTAATCAAAGCAGCCCATAGATTTTTAAAAATGGTTGAGAACCCCTGTGGTATAACCTTTGATTTTAAGATTATATCACGGACGAAAGAAAACGGCCCGTAAATGTTTCTTGTCACACGCATGTACGTATGTACATACGGAAAAGAAACATACACATGCATGTATATATATCGACGACGCCTTTCGGGGTCGATAATAAGGACTGGGGCTGATGTAGTTGACTTAACCCCTTCTAAAATTCCTGTCCTTCCATCATGATTTGGAGCCATTATTATAGTTCAGGATTTGTGCCCATATCACAAAGTATTATGGTAACAATTCCAATCAAATCAGGTTTTTGAGTTCCTTCCATATTTAATGCATAATTGTTGAATTCATGCGGAGTCAATGCAAAGAAAACTATATGACCGATATATTGGTTTCAAATGTCGGTAAAAGGCCAACAATTTCAGAGGAGAACATAAGCCCTGGGATCAACTGGTACTTATTTTATTGAATCCGAAAGGGGTGAAAAGCAAAGTTGACCTCAGCGGAATTTGAACACAGAACGTAAAACCGGATGAAATACCGCTAAGAATTTTACCCGGCATGCTAACGATTCTGCTTGTTCGCAGACTTCTTTTATCAATCAATCAATTAATCAATCATTTAATGTATATATATATATATATAAATATATATATA
>NC_068983.1:56452287-56456505 GCF_001194135.2 Octopus bimaculoides
GTGATACTTGCAAATCTTTACCACAGTGAGGGTATGATTTACTTATGACGCCAAATATAGCAAAACATGTCTAATTATCGTTGAAGGAAATAAGTAAAAATATCAATTTTGCGAATATTGTAATTTCTTAATCTTAGCGTATTTCCTCTTGCTTCACCGGACGCTTAAGTATGCTTCAGTGGATATTAAAATAAACTTGCTATTTAACCCTCGACCAGCATTTTTCGAAGCATCATCAGTCATTCCAAACGTGATCATTTAATATTTCTCCTCGTCAATCAAACACCGTCCTTCCGTAAGACGGTGCAGTGTCATTTGACAAATATTTGGTTACGATGTCTAGCAAATCGAGCGACTACATGATTCATGCTGTATTTCATGATGTGGTTCATGTTGTATTTCACTTCTATGGTTTGTGTTGGCTTTCGTGATATGAGCCGTGACAAAAGCATAGTTTTTAATTTGGCTGTTGTTTCTTGCTGGTCTAGTGGCAGTTTAGAACCACCCTTCGTCAAGTTGATGAAGATGTTTTTTCCTGATTTGTTTGAAGCACATCTATTTTCCATTTAAACAAATAAACACAAAACCATTGTGTTATAACTAAAAGTTTCATCACTTAAAGTTAGAGAACAAAAACTCATTAAACGGGAGAAACAATAATTTTGTGTTGCATACCAGCGCGTGGTTATTTCTTTTGTCTCACTGTTTTAGTTTATTAATTTTCCAAAATCATTTAAGTTTAGCGCAGAATTTTACGCTATCATTATTATGTTCCTTTCAAAATAAAGTCTTTTGTTGTTATCAAACTGGGTAGATTACATAGAAATGAATTGCTGGTCTTCTTATTTCAATATTCTGTTCAACGTTGTTTTTCAAAACAATCACTAGAGACTTCAATGAAGGTTTATTCTCCCGTCTAATGTATCGATATAATAGTGTGAGGAATTTACAACATTATCACAGATTTTGTTATTCAATGTTTGCGGCAAAAAAATATTCTTCAACAACATTTTCCTTATCTTAATATTCTTCAAGAATTTGATATTTCCTAAGGAGAGGCAAGAAGTACAAAAAAATATCAAAGAATTTTTAATAGGTGTATAAAATACATTCAAAGAAATTTTTCCTTCAATTTTGATATATCTCAAGTTATTTCCTCTTCTTCCATTTAATTACAAATACAAACATATAATTACGTACGTACATACATACATACGTAAATACATACATACATACATACATACATACATACATACATACATACATACCTACGTATACTTACATACATAAATGTTTAAACATTTTCATTCATATTAATGTTTGTTTTTATGTAAAGCTATATATAAAAACAACTGAAGATTAAATTGAGGGATGACTCAATACGTTTTAAGTGGGAATCATGTTTATTAATGTTTGCACGGTGAATATTAATAGTGACTTAGAAGTTTCGGATTACTTGTCGTTATCAGACTGTGGTTTTCTTTGGTTTGAAGTCGAATATATAGTGTTGTTGACAGGGTGTTTCTTTGAATTGTGGAGCGATGTAGGTGAAAATTGGGAGAGGATTAAGTGAATTTGTGGCCAGAAAAGAGAATGGGATGTATTGGAAGATGGAACAGAGAAACACAAGAACGTATATTGTTCAGCCCCAGTTCAACTGAATGCTTATTGTAGAGGCAGAGGAAGGGATAGCGAAGTCGGGTTTAATTTGATGCAATTTCTCTATATTATTAGAACAGAATAATCAATATCTACTATGGCATTTGGTACTTATTGTACTATGTATTGATGAAAGTGAACGTTGTTTCGTATCTAATATGGACTCAAATGTATTAGGGGTATAACTAAATATCTCAGCACATTTAATACAGCAGCTTATCTTATTCGCCAGTAAATATTACTCCACGTTTATTACATCTAAATTCATATCACATGACGAAAGCTCACCTATCATCATATTGAGAAGTACCGAATGTTATAAGCGGTGAAAAGAGAAGTGAAACGACTATTACCGAGAATCAAAACCACAAATTGAAGTATCCTTGATGAGATTGTATTTAGATTTAATGCAGCGAACCGGCAGAATCTTAAGCACGCCGGACAAAATGTTTAATAACATTCCGCCCGTCTTTACGTTCTGAGTTCAAATTTTGCCATGGTTGAGTTTACCTTTGGTCCTTTCGAGATCGATAACATAAGTACCAGTCAAGCACTGGGGTTGATATAATCGACTTCCTCACCTCTAGACTTGCTAACCTTGTGCCAAAGTTTGAAACCATTATTTAGAGATATTATACTAACATTTTGTGAGATAATTTTAACGACTGGCCCCAAACCTTTGCACTTTTTAATTCTACTGAATTAGCTACATAGAGTTCCTACGCTAGAAATTCTCGACACATTTATCGAATCATACTTTGCTTTTCAGCAAATTATCATTAGCTCCTGGACTCTACTGTCTGGAATCCCAGGACTCATAAGGCCTTTTACACGATTTCCATGTCGTATAAGTGACAGGGATGAATGTATTCCCCCTGAACGGGGTGATAGTCCGCTGCAGGGTCAGTCATTTGCAGCAAAGTGGACTGGAACAAAGTGAAAAGGAAAGTGTTTTTGCTCAAGACACGCCGCTCGGTCCATGAATTCACACCAAGATCTTGCAATCATAAATACAGCATCGTAAACACTAGGCTCTACGGATTCGCCTTTAGAAGAAGATGGGTGCATAATATCATTATGTACCCTCCCTCAAAGCTTCATTAAACTTTGTCATAGGGGATGGTCATATTTGAAATACCTTTAATCACAGAAATGTTCTATCAGAGCTGAACTGAGACTGAACACTTTATGTTTTCTTTTCTTGTCTCAGTCATTGAATTGCGGCCTTGCATTAAGTTACCGGGATATAAAAAGCCATTAAAGGTTGTGAAGCGCTGGTGGGGACAGGCTCAGGCACAAACATTCACACAAACACATACAGACACACATATCAATTCACGTGACATGGTAATTCCGGTGCCCATGACAGACGACTCCCCGTTTACTACGACCTATGTGTGTGCTTTTATGCATTAAACCCCTATAGAGAGCATCTCTAAAGGCCAATGAAGCAGTATCCGGTGATCTTACAAGGCATCACTGTTAAGTTGGATATAAAGATTTCCTTTTGGTATTGATATTCCTTCTGTCGCTAATAAGTAATTTTTAATAAAGCTGTTGGCTATTTGCGACGCCAATGTCTGAAACGATGTCCACATCTGTTCCATGGACAAAGTTTCGTTTCTTTTAGTACTGTCCTTGAGACTTGATCTCAGATTATTGAACAGACGAAGTAACGTCTGTAACATATTACGTTGTTATTGAATCTATTCTTGTCTGCCCATTGAAATCCAATTATATTCAATTGAAGCTGTTGTCTGTAGAACAATATGTGGAACCGAGTGCTTTAGTTGTTTAAGCTTCAAAGACCGTTATTTACCAAATTCTGTCTTTCGGATCGATGATGCTCAGTAATAACCACATGAACGCTTCTATAAAACATTTTATTCCATCAAATGGCTGTTTTTTCTTTTCTTCTCTGAAGTTTTCAAAGTTAGATGATACCGTTCATTAACATTTATTGAAAAATTAAAGTATTTTGACTTGTCTTCCGTGAAAATAGCGCCAGAGATGTTCAAACGTTTTGCAAGATGCATGAATATCAGTATCCGAAGCTACCTAATCTTATTTTTCAATAAATACGTAAACCTGAAGCAAACAGATAAATTATTATTTCGAATATAAAAAAAATATTACTTTCGTAACTAAGCACGACAAAAGATCTTTTACAGATTGAGGACACTCGAAAGTCAAAATAAAAATTCTAGTCTGGAAATATTTGAAAATTAGATAAACATTACAAAATGCTGGATAAGGAATTTACTTGGCTTGTCTTTCATATTTTATTTGCTCCAGTTATTAGACTGAGGCCATACTGGGGCACCACCTTGAAGAATCTTAAGTCGAATGAATCGATCCCAGTACTTATACCTGTCTCTTTTACCGAACCACTTCGTTACGCGAACGTAAGCATACCAACACCGGTTAAGAGTTAGTAGTAGACAAACACAGACGCACAGAGACAGATATATATTCTTATTCTTTTATACGTTTTAGCCCCAAGGCAATGGCCATGCTGGGGCACCACCAGTGATTATATATATATATATATATATATAT
>NC_068983.1:56456529-56457984 GCF_001194135.2 Octopus bimaculoides
ATATATATACAAAATGGGACAGGAACGCAAAACATCCAGACAGTTATGTGATACAAGAAAGGGACAACAAAACATCCAGATAGAAGATACAAAGAAAACAAGGACGGGTCATTCGGAGTTTTCTTTCCTCAGTCGAGTTCCAGATTATCTTTGCAATTTCGGCTGGTTATACTCGAGATTGCTCCAATCTGGGCAGCCCCAATTACTTGTTTCAATCATTCCGCCTTGAAGAATTTTAGTCGACCCCAGTAATTATTTTTTCGTACGGTCTGGTTCATATTCTATCGGGGTCATTTGCTGAACCACTAAATTAAGGAGACGTAAACATACTAACACCAGTTGTCATGCGGTGGTACGGGACAAACACATACACAAAATCTCACACATACATATATATATATATGGATATATTTATGATGTGCTTCTTTCAGTTTCTGTCTAACAAATCCACTCACCAGACTTTAGTCGGTCCAAGGCAAAAAAACAACTTCCCTAGGTTCCACGCTGTGGGACTGAACCACGAGCCATGTTGCTGTGAAGCATATATATATATATATATATATATACACATCATATATATATACACACAGAAGCACACAGACACACACACATACAAAGAGAGACATATATATTTATGTACGACGAGCTTTCAGTTTCTGTCTACTAGATCTACTCACAAAGCTTTGGTCCTCTTGAGGCTACAGTAGAAGACACTTGACCAAGGCACCACACAATGGAATTGGAACTGGAACTATGTTGTTGAGAAGCAAGCTTCATACCACAAAGCCCAATCTGCGGCTAAAATTTTTGTTTGAATTTGGCTCCTTGTGACTAGACAAATGTACTGTCTTCTGAAGAAAACTGACGTGATAGAATTCTTGCGTTTCTCATATCCATCATAAGCAAGGTAACATTTCTTGGAAACAATCAAAATTGAGTCGCTGAGTTTGTTTGCTGGAAACTAGTAGCTTAGTCGGTCGTGGCTTCATATTTCGTCCAAAAATGAATTTTATGTCTAATAGGAAAAAAATGTTTAGATGCTTACTATTGTTCTGATGAGAGCAACTTTTATTAAAACTAGCTGTCCCCGTGGCTTAATTAGAAACTTGCACCAAGTATTAATGGTTAATGTGGCATTTTAAATGTTTCAGTTCTATGTTATATCTACACACACACACACACACAAATACATAGACACACACACACACACACATACACACACACACACACACACACACACACGAAAGTGTAATACATAGCATATCTAATTACATATATACAATGCCACTGAAAGAATTGAGTAAATTAAGTAGACGACTGCTTATTTAGAACTCGAGGATAAACAATATTTTTCATAAGAGCTGTTTCTTCATTCACACACATACGAACACAAGCAAACAAATATGCGAACTCTCTCTCTCTCTCTCTATCTCTCTCTCTCTCTCTCTCTCTCTC
>NC_068983.1:56458069-56462576 GCF_001194135.2 Octopus bimaculoides
CTCATATACACAGTTAATTGGCTCTGTGTGTGTGCGCGTCAATAGAGTCCGTGTGTGTGTATGAGTGTGTGTGTGTGTATGCTCGTGCACCTGCTTGTAGTGTTCGCTTGAATCTGTTTTTCTCTGTCTGTCTTTCGTCTGTCTATTACACACGCACATTTACCATCCCCTTTCCACAACGTGACAGATTGTTTACACCACAGGAATCTACCGTTAGCACTTACAAATAGGCAGATATCAGTTTCAAATTTTGGCACAAGGCCAGCAATTTAGGGGAAGGCCGTGTCGGTTACATGGGCACCAGTGTTCAACTGGTACCTACTTTAACCATCCTGAAAGGTAAAATCGACTTTGAACTCAGAACGGATTGTGAACTCAGAAAGTCAATACTGATGAAATGCATTTTGTCCGGCTCGCCACTTTATAAATATGGCTTCAGCAGGATTTGAACTCAGGATGTAGGAACACAGGTATGTAGGAACTCAGAGTGTCGGAATGTAAAAAAGTATGAACAGATACCACAAAGCATTTTCCCACTGTCCTAATTATGCTGCCAGCTCATCGACTACAATAGATCGATGTTGATCAGTTCCCGATTTAAACAATATGCATGTTCAAGGTAAAGATAACTTATAACGGAAAAAAACCTCTAATAGATAGAAGCAAAACAACTGAAATTGCTAATATAATCTTTTCCACTCTGAAATTTTGGGGGATGAGGCCAGTGGATTAGATCGACCCCAGTATGTAACTAGTAATTTATCGACCCCGAAAGGATGAAATGCAAAGTCGACCGCGGCAGAAATTGAAATCAGAACGTAATGACAGACGAAATACCAGTAAGCACTTCGCCCGGCGTGCTAACGTTTCTGCCAACTCACCATCTTAAATTGGTAATCTGATAAATATATACAAACGATACAAGATTAATACCCCCCCCACACACACAAACACACACATAAACACACACGCACGCATGCGCACACGCAAGCACACACACACACACACACATACACACACATACACACACTCATATATACAGGTTTGGCTAAAAGTCACCCGACAGTATACCCGAATTCCATAAATACTATTTGTAATTCTGTATTGACTCGAATGGGGAAAATGTGTCGCTCAAGAAACACTCCAGTTTGAACAATTTTCCTGATGTTTCATATTTAGATGCTTTTGTTAAATTCATTCAGTTTTTAAACATAAATAAATCTTGGAATTAAATGGTTTTGATTTACTGTCAGCTGACTTTTGATCAACCCTTGGAAATTTGAAAGCTAGGTTTTTTTACTACAAAAGAAGATACCTTCTGCCTGCGACATGATATGAACTGGAGAACATTTCGTCTGTAGACCAACATTCTCTCGATTCAGCAAGGGACAGTATTATACGAATATTAGATGCTTAAACTGAATGGCTGGCATCCAATGGACAATTCTCCAACTCTTTTTATTTTCTATAGTCGAAGATATATGAAGAAAACAACTGCTGACCCAAATAAACAGAAAACTGTCTCTAAGAAATCATTAAGCTAGGAAGAAAGCAAGAGTAAAAGCGAGCGGGAAAGAAATGGTGAAAGAGGAAGAGAGTAAGACGAAGAAAGCGCGTGAAAGAGAGAGTAGGAGAGGGAGAGAGGGAGAGAGAGAGAGAGAGAGAGAGAGAGAGAGAGAGAGAGAGAGAGAGAGAGAGAGAGAGAGAGAGAGAGAGAGAGAGAGAGAGAGAGAGAGAGAGAGAGAGTGGGGCGGGTAGAGAATAAATGTCAAGTTTTCATATGCAAAAATAATCCGCTAAAGAAACTTATTTTGCTCGGGGATATTATTTGAGGTACGACGTATATTATACAGGAGATGTATCATATAATCGCATCACACAGCTTTGGCAAGTGCAATTTCTTCTAGACAAGACTACCTTCCAAATATTATTACACAACATATCTAGCAAAAAAAACGAAAAAAAATATGAGAAAATATATATTGAAATAAATATCAAACGTGTCGAGGAAATAAGAAAGATAGTTGCTACTTTCATGTGATTTTTGCTTAATACTTGCCAGATTATCTGAAGAAGGGAACAAGCTTATAAGTTCTTATGAAAAATACTGACTATGATAGGTGCTTCGGAAGTGATTACGCCAAAAAATGCAGGCAAATACATAAGAAATAAAAACGCAGGACTTAAGATCCGGCAGAACATCCTGGGCTTGCAGATATACCACGTAGAATATTCTCAATACAACTGAAAATGCAAAAACAAAATAAGTTACTGTATACACCCAAGTTGTACTGACATTACTGGTAGTAATAGAAATGGATAATAGAATAGGTTCTGTGTTAAAGAAGAAATGTGTGGTAATTAGTAGCAATAAACCTTTAATAATAATGAATTCTTATAATGAGAGAAAAAAAAATTCTATTCCAGAGGGATCTGTGCTGCTTACTAAATTGATTTCGCTACATAACTAATACTTACTTTATTGATCGCAGGTATTGTTATCATAATAACCCTTTCTATTATAGACACAAGGCCTGCAACTTTATAAGAGTGGGGTTAGTCGATTACATTGACATAAGTGTTCAGCTGGTACTTATTTCATTGACTATGAAATGATTAAAGTCAAAGTTGCCCTCGATGAAATTTGAACTCAGAAGATGAATTCAGACGAAACGACACTCAGCATTTTATCCATCGTGCTAAAGATTCTGCCAGTTTACCGCCTTTGTTTCTTCCATAATAATCACTTCATCTTTTCTTCGTTGCCGTCATTGGCTTTCCTAGCCACTGAGAATGTGCTCTAAATTGAGAAATGGAATAAATTTCGCGATTTCGATCTCTAAAACGCTTGATTTTCAAAGCTCATCTGTCAATTCCACAAATGTGTTGAAACGATGTGCGGCCAGCAATGTTGGCCTTGGGCGAGATTTGAACGCAAAATGTTAAAAAGGAATGAATACCACGTGATATTTTGGCAAATACTTTAACGATTTTACCAGTCCAAATATTAATGGATTGAAATATAATAAACAAATTTTAAAAACTGTTTCTTATTAGAACATTTGTCTTTGGTTAGATTAAATTTGTGTAAATCAATGGTTTTCAGCTTCACAAAAGACGTTTATAGCTCACTGGTCTTTAATATATTTTGTATTGGATGTTTACAAATATTTACGTCCCTTATTAGAATACCATCATGGCTGCCTGTTTAGAACGTAGTAGTAACTTTAAAATTCGACGGCGGGTCGCAAATTTTTGTCAAGCAATGTATTACTGCAAAAATAAAACACATCAATGTCAAAGATTACTTTAAAATACTGAACGGTCAGAAACAATCTTGAAATCACCCAGGCAAATAAAAGCTAGAAAGAACTGTACAGGAAGTTATTACGTTAAATGTGACGTAAAAGAATGCTAATACTTAATACACAATGATACGAAGGAACAAAATTGTATGGAGGTTAATGCTGTACTCTGTCTATCAAATAGATTTCAATAAAAATAATTTAAAAAAAAAATGTAAGATATTTGTATTTATTTTTCGCTTCTTAGAATATGAAAGATCGTAAGCTGTCTTCTTTGTCCTTAACTAAAGAATTTAACTGCATTTGCTTTGACATGGAATAGGAAATGAGTTGTCACTTTGTTGAAATACACGTAGAAAGACATCATTTCACAAATCTCAACGATGTTAAACCAACAACTTGTATTAAGATTTATAGAACTTGCGTCTTGATTATGTAATGCAGAATCTCCGATTTTGTTTGGCACAATAATATCTATATAAATATATATTAACACATACACACACACACACACACACACACACACACACACATACACACACACACACACAAACACACACTCACACACACACACACACACAAACACACAAACACATGGAGTTCAAATTTACAGAAACAAATGATGAAGATAGGCGTAGGAACAAGCAGGTGCATATATATATATATATACAAGTAAATATATATATTTATACATATATATATATATATATCTATGTATATATAGGAACCAGGGTGTGTGAATAGTAGTGAAATGAAGTTAGTACTAAAATATTTTAATACTGGCTTCGTTTCACTACTATTCAAACACCTTGGTTCCCCTTTATATAGAAATAACCCATAAATATTTGCCTAGATCACTGTTAGTCCACTCTTTTGCCTATCGACTTCAAGCTCCATGGTGCAAGATGGTATGATTTTAATATATTGAGCCTTCTGGCATCATCTCTAGGCCCTGTTTTTTTCCTCTTCTCTTCGTTTATTTTACTTTATGCATTTGTATTCACTCTGATGAAGCTCCATGTACTAGATCGAATGTGCTATGAATATGCCTAAAATTATTTTCGGAATGTCTTTGGTACGCACCGACTAACATTGGAAGCAGAAACGGCCGTAAGAAATGTTACGTCATGTTTTGTATTAAAACATTTTGTTAGTCAAAAGTTTTCTCCAATTCTGATTATTTAAATTAGATTCTTATATAT
>NC_068983.1:56464795-56466062 GCF_001194135.2 Octopus bimaculoides
AAAAATTAGGGATAATTTCGAAAGGGAATGAAAAATAAAGACATTTACCAATCTATATTCTGTACCATGGTTTCAAGTCAATTTTAGTAAGATAAAAATTATATATCCTACAAGGTCGGACTATCATCAGCAGAAATGAGCAGACAACATATGAAGCACGAGTCAATAAGCAGGATGGTTCGTGTTTCTATGTCTAATTTTTCAAAATTTACCGAGTATTTGCGGTTTACCTAATCGGCAGCAAATACAAAAATGCCGATTTTCTTTCAGAAATTAGCCAAAAAAAATTTTTTATCATTATTAATAAATTATAGGGTAGCAAAACAATTTTAGAAATTTTATATATATATATATATATATATATATATACACTTACATATGTGTATTTGTGTTTGTGGGTGGGCGAGAAGGAATGTAACATATACACAGACATATGCAGTATGTATTGTCATCATTTGTTTTGAGTTTATATTTTAGAGGCTTTTGCAATTATTATTATTTATTTTTTCTTGCCTTTCGATTGGTAGCTCGTGTGAAACACATATTAGCACTGGCTGAGCTTGGCTAGAGCTCCAGCATCGTCCAATCAAAATCCATTGTTTCCACAAAGGAAAAACATTGTTGTATCTTTATAGAACATAATGTCAAGTGATTTCACAGAGGATCAAACGGCAGCTGGAAATAACGTATAAAACTACAATGTTTTCTAAAGAAACATTTGTTTCTCTTTACGGGATGGGTCACGTATTATCGTCGATCGTTGAATGTTTTCAGTAGCATTAGCCCTGAGAAACATGCTCAGATATTATTTTGACACATTCAATACACGTGAATCCCAGAGTGCCTGATAATACTTTCTGTTCAACTTCTTACAGATAACCACAGCGTGATGCATTTGAATAAAAGAAGAAGAAGAAGAAAAAAAAAAGATGAAGGAAATAGGAAAAGAATGCCATTTGAAGAAAAGGAAAAGATTATTTCTGTAGAAATATTTTCATTAACAGTTTGGTGTTTTCCCAATAAACACTATATTGAAAAATCGATTCTATTGGCGTTTTGTACTTTTTAGACTCAATATTATCAGCAGATGTGATTATGTGCGTTTGTATGCGTGAATGAACTTAGACTGGTATCTATAAAAGTACAAATGTAAATATAAGGAAACAGCACATACTTCACACGTGTGTATAAAAGTTGTGTATGTGTGTATATATATGTGTGTGCGTGTATGCGTGTGTATGTATGCTATAATATATATATATATATA
>NC_068983.1:56466503-56469153 GCF_001194135.2 Octopus bimaculoides
ATATATATATATATATATACAACGGGCTTCTTTCAGTTTCCGTCTACAAAATCCACTCACAAAGCTTTGGTCGACCCGAGGCTATAGTAGAAGACTCTTGCTCAAAGTTCTACAGAATGGGACTTAACTCGGAACCATGTGATTTGTAAGCGAGCTACTTACCACACAGCTACTCTTGCGCCTTATATACAATATATATATACATACATATATAGAAACATATATGTATATACATATACATACATACTTACACACACACGTATTCGTCTATAGATAGAAACTTACATACACTCATACACACGCATATTCGCACACGCCCCAAATCGTACACGTGTATGTCTATATGTATATAAATGTGTTTGTGTATGCGTGTGTGTGTGTACGAGTGCATATGACGATGTCAAATCTAACACTTGCTTTTCTTTTACTATATCCTGTTGCTTCGTGTATTTAATATCTTCTACGATATTGAACAATGTCGTCCAAGCTGTGCAGCATTCCAATATATAGTTGTTGCTGTTCCTGTTGTTGTTGTTTCGTTTTTATCAGTAACCACAGCCAGAGTAAACGTGTATTATCTCAGGATTACAGTAGTATTTATTGAAATAAATAACACTCTTGCTGTTCATCGTTGTAAAAAAAAGAAAATAATCGACTCCTCACGTGGAAGTAATCACTTCGATGAGGAAAGTTCTATCCGGCAAGTTACATAGCAAAATAAAGGGGGATTTCTAGCGTTATGCCTTCGATCATGCTTTGGACTTAAACAATCAATGAATTGAAAAAGCTATTTTTGAATTGTTAGGCATTTAGAAATCACGAGGAACTGCATCAACGAATTATTTCTTCGTATTGTTATTTTAAGGATGTCATGTGACTCGAATTGAGAGATTTTGAATAGCGAAACAAATACCAGGAAATGGGTTCCTAACTGAATTACTGGATTGATTAGAAAATTTGGAAAGTAGTTGAAGAAAACCCAGGTAGAAGCTTAAACTTTAAATGTGAAAATCTCAAATTCTATAAATATAACTCACTTCACCATTCAGCAAAACTAATTACATAATCACATGAATCTTCCGTTAAAAAGGACGCAGAAATACGCTGCGAAAATACTGCATGCATCTAATATCGACTATCAAAAAATACTTTAAAAACTATCTCAGTTATACGAGGTGCGTTCAAAAAGTATCCAGCTTTATTCCCGACAAAACTAAAGCTGCGTGAGCAAACTCCTTGGAGTGGGTGGGGCCGCCACTCTGTTTGCAAATGCCAAAATATTTTCGAGTCGGTAGGCCGCGTCACATCCAGTTTGTTACGCCTAGAGTACAGACGTGTAGTCGGCGCTCGTCGGAATTTCGTTTTCACACAAGATGACCGAACGCTTCAAGCAGAGACTATAAACCCATGTGTCATCGCTAGTGATGGTAGTCTTCATGAAGTCTGGGTCATGACTTGCACAGTTCAGCTGGTCCTGAACGATTTCCATGCAGAGTTGCTTCCCTAACTTGTGGACGAATTTCACTGACATACTCCACATGCTTGTGGGGTCGGAGCGTGGCCTGATCATCGCTCCATTTGTATTGTCCCTGCATTGTGAATTTCATTCAATTTTTTAATATATTTTATTTAATTTTAAAAAGTCATATTTAATGTAAAGTCATACTGATATACTGATCCCATCAGTTGTTCTGTCCATTTCAATGTTTATCCCCCGGTGGGCAATAAAGAAATTGGTATTTTATTTGTCCTTTTGTTCTAATTTTAAATTTCGCCGAGGTCGACTTTGCCTTTCATCCTTTCGGTGTCGATAAATTAAGTACCAGTTGCGTACTGGAGTTGATTTCATCGACTGGCACCCTCTCCCCAAATTTCAGGCCTTGTGCCTGGAGTAGAAAATAATATTTCTGTCTTTTACATTGTGTTGCATTCTGCACTCTTGCACTGGTCAAGAATCGCCATCAAGGCGATATTGGTCATTTTTATTAACATTAGTCAGGTTTTTACTATTAAATTGTTTATTAAAAGAGACGAGAATTTTACAAAAATACAAGAACGAATTATATCGGACTCTAATTCTCTTTCTATTTCTAGAATCAATAGTCATAGGCATATATTGATTTCGAACCGGAAAAATCATGATTTCCTGTTTTAGAAAGTTGAGTCTATGTTGGTTTTGACTTCAGGCCTTGATAAGTCGAAGATCCACTTATACTGGAAAAAAAAAATTCAGAAAATTACTAGGTTGATAAATGGAGTACTTACTAAGGCTAGATAATTCCTCGTTTAGCTCTTAGTGGGGAGTCTCTTAATCTGAAGCAATCTCTCTAAATACTAGACTCTTAATCTAAAGGTTCGTCATGAGAATTTACTACATTGACGTTAGTTTCAACGTTACTTCATTAAGCTTATGTTTCTGGAGCACCAAATTGAATCTTATCTAAAACTGTCTAATTCAAGTCCGGCATAATCCGAAACGCTAATGACTTGACTTTCGAGTAAATCCACCGTCTTAAATTGGGAAACTCGAGGAACGCCGAAGATTAAGATAGAACAAGAAAGTTGTATCACAAGCCTATGAATAAACTGAAACGTTTACATGTACATACATACATACATACATACATACATACATACATATATATATATA
>NC_068983.1:56469246-56470547 GCF_001194135.2 Octopus bimaculoides
AGCACCGCTTATGTTAAGGGTAAGAGTTAAATCAACTCTAAAGCCAAAGCCATTACACTAAATTAATGACGAACAGAGGGAGGTAATTCCCTAGCGTACGCAGCCGTTTTGCAATTTCGAATTTTGGTGTAGAACACCTTAATTCTCATCAGCGGCTCTTAACGCCTTGGGTTAAACTGAACTACTCTTGTCAATCATATAAGAAACACCTTTTAAATCATGTGTTGATTTTCGAAGCGGTGAAAGTGTAAACAAGAAATTAAAAGAGCGGCTTATTAGCAACTAGAACCTAAAGAAAAAAATCACTAAAATTCGAAATTGTAATACGGCAATGTACGCTAGGGACTAACCTCTCTTTGTCCATCATTATTTTAATACTTTAGTGGCTTTAGTGCTAATTTAACTCTTATCTTTAGCATAAGTGGTACTGGTCAGCACCCTCCGTCACTTTAATGACCTCTACTAATTCTGCTTTTATTGCTAATATGCCACTATTTCAATTTGTTATTATATTATAGGCACAGGAGTGGGTATGTGGTAAGAAGCTTGCTTCCCTACCACATGCTTCTGTTCCCAGTCTCATTACGTGACACCTTGTCTTGCATTATAACTTCGGGCTGATCAAAGCCTTGTCAGTGGATTTGGTTGATCGAAACTGAAAGAAACCCGTCATAACTATATATGTATGTATGTGTGTATTTGTATGTCTGTGTTTGTTCACCCACCGTCACTTGACAACTGACGCCGGTGTGTTCATGTCCCCATAAATTAGCGTTTCAGCAAAAGAGACAGATAGAATAAGTACTAGGCTTTCAAGGAATAAGTCCTGGGGTCGATTCGTTTGACTAAAGGCGGTGCACTAGCATGGCCGCTGTCAAATGACTGAAACAAGTACAAAAGAAGGAATATATATATCATGTTGAGAACAATTTAGGTCTTAATAGACACAAGATGTGATCTATTTCTAGCACATTACTTGTCCACGTTAGTGGTCAATGTTATTTTAAAAAATGTACCTTAATCCCCTGAGATTGCAGATACTATTTCTGAATCTCTTTGATTCTTTAGATGTGCTGGCCTCCTGATAATTAATCGATATTAATTAATATATGATTAATTACCATATTTTATAATAATGTAGTACCTATTACCAATTTCTCATACTGAATATATATGACGCAGTAAATATTTTCTGCAGATATATTCCTGGAATTAGCGCGCCAAAACGAAGACTTTTGAATTTTACAATTAAGCTGTAATTAGCAGAACCATATACACGCGCACCCATGGCGGTGGGCAAC
>NC_068983.1:56470847-56471880 GCF_001194135.2 Octopus bimaculoides
ATATATATATATGTGTGTCTGTGTGTGTGTGTGTGTATGTATGTATGTATGTAAGTATGTATGTATGTATGTATGTATGTATCTATCTATCTATCTATATAAACACAAAGTCATCCTATTGTAAAATCGAAGAACACCTTAAATCGAAGAATAGATTCAAAATACATTTTGCAAATAATTATATACGAAATATAAGTCAATTAATACATTAAAATTGAAATTAAAATTTTCACGCTGCATTACATAAATATGGGTATATACTGTTGTAAAATACTTATGTAATGCAGCGTGAAAATTTTTATGTAATAATTGACTTATATTTCGTATATAATTATTTACAATATGTAATTTGAATCTACTCTTCGATTTAAGCTTTTCTTCGATTTTACAATAGGATGTATTTATATTGAATTCATGTATTTTGTTCATTGCATGCTTAAGTGAACATAACATAGATAAGTAATGGGTTCGATTCCTTCGACCAGACGTCTTGCAGGCAGTGGCCCGGCATGGCCACAGTCTTGAGACGGAAACATTTCGGAGAGAAAGATCAATATATCTCTTTTACTGTTTTCACTCTTTTACTTGTTTCAGTCATTTTGACAGCGGCCATGCTGGAGCACCGCCTTTAGTCGAACAAATCGACTCCAGGACTTATTCTCTGTAAGACTAGTGCTTATTCTCTCGACCTCTTTGCCGTATAATTAAGTTTCGGAGACGTAACATACCAACCTCTGTTGTCAAGGGTTGGAAGAGGTGGGGTGCAAACACGGATCCATAAATACATACATAAATATACGACGGACTTCTTTCAGTTTCCGTCTACCAAATCCACTCACAAAGTTTTGGTCGGCCCGAGGCTATAGTAGAAGACATTTGCCCATTATGCCACAGAGTGGGACTGAACCCAGAACGATGTGCTTGGAAAGCAAGCTTGTTACTACACAGCCACGCCTGCGCTTATATATTCATTACACTCTTATAAATTCATGGAATATATGGTTTCATAAATTTAATTCAATTGTCAGTCACA
>NC_068983.1:56472220-56472892 GCF_001194135.2 Octopus bimaculoides
AAGTTGATATTATTCTGAACTCCCTGCGTACCATATGGGTTTAACTGGAATACCAATGGATATGTGTGTAACATCAAATCTGTAGCCATTAAAAAATATACGCGTCATTCGATGCATCGAATTGTCGTTATTATCATAGGTTGGATGTAGGTTTCTAATATTTGATAATCGATGTTAATAGTTATACTTAGAGAAGACATGATCTATCTTTTCTACGCAGATGGCACGTCCTTATATACATACATTTTTTTTATATATGTATGTATATATATACCTGTGTGCATGATCTATCTATCTATCTATCTATCTATCTATCTATCTATCTATCTATCTATCCATCTATCCATGTATCTATCTATGTGATTTTGTTAAAGTTTTGAAATGTATTTATGAAACGCTACGCACTTGTAAAATATTACCCTTTTACTTGTTTCAACCATTTGACTGCGGCCAAGCTGGAGCACCGCCATTGTCTAACAAATTGACACCAGAACTTATTCTTTGTAAGCCTAGTACTTATTCTATCGGTCTCTTTTGCCGAACCTCTAAGTACGGAGATGTAAGTTCACCAGCATCCGTTGTCAAGAGATGGTGGGTAGAAGAAACACAGGCACACACACATATAAATTCATACATACATACATAGTACATATATATATATATATATATATA
>NC_068983.1:56473043-56473712 GCF_001194135.2 Octopus bimaculoides
ATATATATACGATAGGCTTCTTTCAGTTTCCGTCTACCAAATCCACTCACAAGGCTTTGGTCGGCCCGAGTAGAAGATACAGAGTGAGACTGAACGCGGAACCATGTGCTTGGGAAGCGAGCGTCTTACCACACAGCCACTCCTGTGCCTATTGTGCGACACCTGTTTCTTTCTCTTTCTTTGCCACTCTTTTGCCTTCCTTCCACTCTCTTTCTCTCTCTTCCACCCCACTAATACATTACTTCTTCCTTCATTCTGACTTTCTGTCTTTCTCTCGTCTCCTATCTTACAGGACATTTTCATCTCCCCTTGCGTTACCCCACCTCAGTTTGACCTGCGACCGCACGGCTATTTTTGTTGTATACGTATGTTTTATTTTATCGTGTTTGTTTTCATCGTGGTCCAGTGCATTCGTTAGCTATCCTCAGAGACAAAAATCCACTGGCTGCATTAAGAGAAAACAGTAAAACCGTTAAAGGCGCGAAATTGTAAAGATCTTTTGGACGTTCGCTGATGATGAATAAGCTACGAAATCTCTGTTTATTGTTTTTCTAATATTTCCGTTTGTTGTGATTTCGCTATATTATACACACACACACACATCTATATAAGGTGTGCAATACACGCACAAAAATGTAATTATATATATATATATATATATATATATAT
>NC_068983.1:56474441-56475697 GCF_001194135.2 Octopus bimaculoides
TATATATATACATACATACATATATACATATATATATGTATATACACACACACACACACACACACATATATATATATATGCATATATAAATATATATAAATATACATATACATATATGCATGTTTGTGTGTGTACAGTAGGAAAGAAAGAGAGACAAATAGGGAAAATAAATACATATTTATGGCGGGAGAGGAAGTAGGTGAAAGTGAGCATATATAATATGTAACTATATAATATAGATTAATATAGATCAATCTTTTTTACTGAAATAACGATTTTTCAAAATATCAAACTGTTTGATGGGAGAAATACAAATGTATCGTTTGATGTAGGGCTTCCGGAAGAAGAAATATAACTGTTCTGTTTCAGTAAAACTCTAACGACCGCAGTTAACAGTTCACAAGATCAAGAATGAACGGTTTTACTCAAAGGCAAACTAAACCCTCCACTCCTTGTAGTTACTACTTATATCTATCAAAACTTTTACGTCTTTCATGGCAGGAAAGAAAATTATACTACAGAACAAAGATGGAAAGTAAAAAAAAATAAAATAAAATAAAACAAAAACAGAAAAATAAACTTGTAAATCATTGATTGTATCCATGCCTTGAGTGGTAGTTGGGTGTGTATGTTTCTCAATGTGTCTTGCACTGAGCATGCTTCCGAGTTCACGTGGTTTTTGATGAAACAGATTTTCAACGACAGATAAACATGATAAATCGTTATGTTTGAACGAGTCTCTGTTAAAGGGCGCTGTTAATTATAGTAAGTAGGAGAGGGTGAGATGGTGCATAATATACGTACACATACACAGAGGCATACATATATATAAAACTACATACATATACATAAAGAAAATCTGCCCAAATAAATGAGCCATGATACCACAAAACTCAACTTATAAATGACTTAACTGATGCTATCATGTGGTGCTACTAAGTTAGATATGGCGTGGGTCAATTTGTGGTCAAAACATATATAAGTTTATCTGAATTTAAATTTTATGTAGAAATATATATATATATATATACATACGTGTGAGTGTGCGCGTAAGTATGTGTATGTATGTGTACAGATATATATATATGTGCGTGTGTGTGTGTGTGTGTGTGCGTGTATGTGTGCATATATAGAGAGATAATGATGCAAATAAACAAATAAACACGCTTGGGATTCATATATAAATTATGCAGACATATAAACATGTAAATATATATGGGATATATATATATGGGATATATATATATATATATATA
>NC_068983.1:56475707-56477788 GCF_001194135.2 Octopus bimaculoides
TTCAAATGTGGAAAATATTTAGAAGATGAATATTCATGTACAGGCATTAAGATATTTATGTATTTACAGAACAGATTTATATGGAGTGCAAAATATACAGAACGGTGGTAGAAAAGGTATGGTATTTCAAGTCAGACATTTGTTTCTGGGGCCTCAAAAGTACGTAATATACATCTTTGGACCCTGAAAGGGGAGGCCGGATTTACAGTAATGCTTATATGAATCCACTTCTAGTTGCATATTCTTGGTATTTTTCATACCCAATCTGCTAACATTACAACTATTCTGAGCCTCCAAGAAAGAGCTGTCGGACCTGCAATTTAATACACTTTTCCTCTACTTTTCTTCATATTTCATCTCAAGTCCTTCAGTGCTTGCATTTTTCTCTGTCTATATATATTCCCATATATATTCACATGTATATATGTATGTATGTTTTTATATATGGAGCCCAAATGTGATTATTTGGTTATTTGCGACGTTATCTCCTCATGAGCTAAAGTGTATTCACCTTATAGGTTTTCTTTATCCTGCGGCCTTAATCTTCAGTAAAGGTTTTGGAGTTTAGTTTCTAATCATTTCAGCACTGTTTTGTATAATGAGTATCACTGGATCTTACAAGTTGACTCTGTGCCCGGCCTATATGTATGTATGTATGTATGTATGTATGTATGTATGTATGTATGTATGTATGTATGTATTTATATTTATATTTATATTTATATTTAGAATAATAAGGTAGTTAGAATTTTGGATGATTGCATATATATATTTTATGTATTTACATCTAATTTACGCTTTTAGCGCTGTCTTCCGTTATCGGATTTATCAAAAAATAGTTGAAATTTAGATTTCTTGGCCTTAGATTTCTGGCGTTTGCCAAGATAGGGAGAAGAAAGAAGATGAAAAAATTCTTTTTTGTAAAGGTTGAGGAGGTAAAGAGGCGTGGATTTTGTATGGTCAGACCTGTTTGTTTAGTACTTACTGAACTTTTAAGGTGGGGGAGGAAAAAGAAGAGAAAAGAAAAAGAAATTTTTTAATTTAAATTGGTCAAGGATTTAACTGAAAAACCAGCTGTTGTATTTGACTTTCTTCAGTAAAAATTATAATTGCATTTCCAGGACTTGCTATTTTGTGCTCATTAAAGAATAGTTGTATGGATGTGGTCAAGTTTTTTGATTGAAATTGTAGATGTTTTCAAAAGAGTGATTTTTGAGTTCACTAAACGCGCACACATCAATGATATATATATATATATATATATATATATATATATATATATAAACTTAGATATGTTTCGACCAAAGATTGGTCCAGGCCATGTCTAACCTAATAGCACCACCTGATAGGATCATCTAAATAAATATACACATATGCATACATACACACGCTGGTGGAGGGGGCAGACGATTAGATCGATCTCAGTACACAACTGATACTTAATTTATCGATTCCGAACGGATGAAAGGCAAAAATCGACCTCGGCAGAATTTGAACTAACAATGTTAAGACAGACGAAATAGCGCTAAGTATTTCGCCCGGTGCGCTAACGTTTCTGACAGTATAATGCCTTCGAATACCTATGTCAATACACGTCTGTATGTATGTATAAATGCAGATAAAGATATGAAGAGAAAACATCAGAATACAATAAAATCTATCGAAGTACAATTCCAATAAATAAAAAGGGTGACAGGAGAAATTTCGAAATTTGCAGCTTCGTTAAGTTTAACTCTGGTTGTCCTACTTCTAATTTGTTTGCTGTATTTCGTCTGCTTCCTGCGCACGCACACGTGTGTGGGCGTTTTGTATCTTTATCGTTTACTCGATGTCAGGAATGATGTCAAATGACCAAGAAAGGTCATTAAAAGAAGTTGAAGTTTGTACAAATTTATATATACATGTACGTACATACATACATGCAAACACTCACACATACATTCATGCATACACACATACAAACATATACGTGTATGGGGGGTATACATATGTTCATATATTCATATATACATACATATAAATATATGTACATGCATATATATAAATAATTGAATATATGTATATATATATGTATATATATA
>NC_068983.1:56478054-56480946 GCF_001194135.2 Octopus bimaculoides
ATATATATATACACAAACATACAAATATATATTTATTTATATATAGCACCTGAGATGCAAGAGAGAAAGAGAGAGAGTGTTTATGAGGGAGAAAGATGAGGTGAGTGAGCGATGTCTTAATGTACGTTATATGTATCAATTTCTTGTTTTAAACCTCACTTCATAAAAAGCGCACATAAAACGCATCATTGAGTTTTTCTCTTGTAAGATCGTCATGCACTATTGCGAAGCAACTCAATTGCCAATATATATATATATATATACAAACATAAAATCTTTGCATCACAACCTGGCATTCATACATATATAATACGACTGCCCAAGATTTTATCTATTTACTTAAGCATTTCTCGCATTTTCTTATATCTCTTTTATATTTCTTCGAGCATTAATAATGTTCCTATTTTCGTGAATATTTATGGACCCTAACAGTTTTATCTTATGTTTGGAATGATTATTGGGGCGTGTGTTTTCGTCATTATATTGTTGTCAGTATTCATGAAGTATAATACTCGAACCAAATGCACCCTGACTTTAAAACAGTTGAACATGTTTGAAAAACTCCATAAAACAGAGCGCCACATCTATTAAACGCAAACATAAAAGAACATTAATATTAATTAAAGATGGCGCCGAGCTAGCGGAATTGTTAGCTTACCGGATAAAATACTTACCTGCATTTCGTCCATCTTTACGTTCTGTGTTCAAATTCCACCAAGGTCCACTTTGCCTTTTATCCTTTCAGGGTCGATAGAATAAGTAGCATTTGTGTACTAGGGTCGATTTAATCGACGTAACCCCTCCCCGAAATTGATCCAAAATTTGAAACTAATATCAATTTAAGTTGGTGAATTGGCGGAGTTGTACAGCAACAGATATAATGTTTTATATTATATGTTATGGTCGTTTGCACTTTGAATCGAAATCCCGCTGAGATCAACTTGAGCATTCATACTTTCAGGGTCGATGAATAAAATGGTGCTCAAGCACTGGTGCCGTTATCGCCTCTCTTGCTTGATTCCGTTACTAGCTCTATAGTTTCCGCTGAACAAGTGCTGCTGAGAGTTCAGTACTTCTAAGTCATAGACCAATGGTTTCTCGCCTTTGAGAATATCTTTGCTGAAAGCCAAATTACAGGATTTCGTGTGTCATTTGTTGACACCATATAACTTTTATCTTTCGTTTGTTTCAGTCAATAGACTGCGGCCATGCAGTGGCACCACCTTGAAGAATTTTAGTCAAGCGAATAGACTCCAGTACTTATTGCTTTTAAAGCCTGTTACTTATTCATTTTGTTCTCTTTTGCCGAACCACTAAGTTGTGGAGACATAAACACACCTACATTAGTTCTGTATTTAAGAGATGATGAATTGTGTACATTATTTACATTATTAACATTATTTACATTTGACGGATATTTGTCTTCATCTTGTTTGTTGTTAACACAACGTTTCGGCTGATATATGCCCACGGGCATATGGCGTAGTGGTTATGAGCACGAGCTACTAACTCCAAGATACCGAGTTCGATTTCAAGCAGTGACCTGAACAATAATAATAGGAATTAGAATCCAGGTTCGAAATTTGCCCAAGACACCTAAAGAAGACTGGAGGATATATCAACCGAAACGTTGTGTTAACAACAAGATGAGGACAAATATCCGTGGAATGTAAATAATGTAAATAATGTACACACATACACCAGTTGTCAAGTGGTGGTTGACGACAAGCACAAATGCACACACGCGCACACACACACACACACACACACACACACACACACACACACACACACACACACACACACACACACACACACACACACACACACACACACACACACAAATACAAGACGGCCTTCTTTCAGTTTCCGTCTACCCAAACTATTCACAAAGTTTTGATCGACACGAGGCTATAATACTATACCCTTGTGAAGGTGACACGCAGAGGGACTGAACCTAGATCCATGTGATTATGAAGTAACTTCTTAACGCACAGCCACGCGTGCGCCTGTGTGCGCATGTCTTATGTTATTGTGGGGTTGGATAAGCTTTGTGAGATTTCAGCTGTTCATGTTCTTTAACATCAGTCAATATATATCGAGTAGATATGTGATCAAAAGCCTTCCAATAACGACCTTCTACACATTTATATACTGTCCTTACATCTATATTTTTGCTTTTACATCTATATAGTAAATTCGTCAGTCAGATGCCAGGCACATTATCTCAGAAGCATGTCTTCGGATTTTTAAGCTCTGAATTCAAATTCAACCGAAGACAACTTAGTCTTCCATCTTTTTGTAGTCAATAGCATAAAGTACACACACACACGCACGCACACACACACACACACACACACACGTTTATGCTCAAAGACGAGTCAAATTAACTCTAGGTTCTAATTGCTAATAAGCTACCCATTTTATTAGTTATATATATATATATATATACACGCACACACACACACACACACACACACACACACACACTCACACACACACACACATACATATATATATGTGTGTATGAAGGCGCAAGGCTCAGTGGTCAGAGCGTCGAGCTTACGATAGTGAGGTTGTGAGCTTAATTCCCGGGACAGGCTGCGTATTGTATTCTTGAGCAAGACACTTTATTTCACGTTGCTCCAGTTCACTCAGCTGTAGAAATGAGTTGCGACGTCACAGGTCCCAAGCTGTATCAGCCCCTTTGCCTTTCCCTTGGATAACACTCGTTGCGTGGAGAGGGGAGGCCGGTATGCATGGGTGACTGCTGGTCATCCACAAAACAACCTTGCCCGGACTTGTGCCTGGGATGGTAACTTTCTAGGTGCAATCCCATGGTCAGTCATGACCGAAGGGGGTCTCAGCACACACACACACACACACACACAT
>NC_068983.1:56481551-56484091 GCF_001194135.2 Octopus bimaculoides
AGCATATTTTAATATAGATTTCTAACCGTCTTTCATTGCATGGCAAATTTTCAAGACGAGGGAGAAAGAAAATGGTTTTTACAAAAAAGTAAAAAATAATATATAAAAAAATAATATATAAAAAAATAAATATACCAATACATTATATTGTCTTTGAGCATTTAAAGTTCAATGGTAATCCATGTAGATAATAGTTGGAAAAATAAGGATGCATGAAATTGAGAGTTGTGTTAGGTTTAAAAAAAGAGAAAAGGGGCTAAAGGTTTATGTGTTAAGCAGGAAGTGTGGTGTCAAAACAGGAAGTTTATATATATATATATATATACTTATTCCCAGAATTTCAAACTTAGTGTGTGTGTGTATAGTAGACAGAATTATTGTTACAATGAAATGACAGAAATGTTACGTGTCGGATTAAATGTTTAGCAGTATTTATTTTCACTTTTTTCTTTCGGAGTTCAAATTCCGCTGATATCAACTTTAAATGGCAACCTGTCATGGTGGATAAATTAAAGCCTGTAATCAACTTCTCCCATTTCCCTAAAATCGCTAGCGCTATGCCAACATTTAAAACAATTATTACCATTGATATTTCATTATCTTAGCCAGCAAGAAGGCGGCAAGCTGGCAGAAACGTTAGCACGCCAGGCGAAATGCTTAGCGATATTTCGTCTGCCACTGCGTTCTGAGTTCAAATTCCGCCGCGGTCGACTTTGCCTTTCATCCTTTCGGGGTCGATAAATTAAGTACCAGTTACGTACTGGGGTCGATATAATCGACTTAATCCGTTTGTCTGTCCTTGTTTGTCCCCTCTGCGTGTAGTCCCTTGTGGGCAGTAAAGAAATAGGTATTTCGTCTGCAGCTACCTTCTGAGTTCAAATTCCGCCGAGGTCGACTTTGCCTTTCATCCTTTTCGGGGTCGATAAATTAAGTACCAGTTACGCACTGGGGTCGATGTAATCAACCTGATCCCCTTGTTTGTCCCCTCTATGTTTCGCCCCTTGTGGGCAATAAAGAAATAAGAAACGTTAGCATGCCGGGTGAAATGTTTAGCAGTATTTTGTCTGTCTTTACGTTTTGAGATCAAATTCCGCCGAGGTCGACTTTACCTTTCATCCTTTCGAGCTCGATAATTTAGGTACCAGTTCCGTACTGTGGGTCGATCTAATCGACTAGCCCCCTCCTCCGAAATTTCGGGGCTTGTGCCTAGAGTAGAGAAAAAAATCGTTAGCACTCCAGTGAAAAACTTAGCAACATTTGTTCCTTCTTTCCGTTCTGAGTTCAAATTCCACTCATGTCAACTATACCTTTTATCCTTCTGCAGTCAATAATATAAGTAGCAGCTGAGAACCAGTGTCAATTTCCGCCGAAATTGCTGGCGTTGTATCAAAATTGAAATCAAAATTTCATTATCTGATTGTATTTGTGTATGTTTGTAGGTTTTATGAATGTGTGTATTGTGTATATATACTTGCCTATACCAATATCAAATGCAATGTCGTCGTAAATATATCGAACGTAAGTCACCCGTCTGTGTTTTGTAAGTCGGCTTATTCTTCATAACATTTTCTTTATTCTTTTGTTAACAAAGATTTCAAAACCATTCATTATATAGATTTCTTGAACAAATATATTAATTTCAATATGAATTAATCAGCTGAAAAATATTTATCCTGAAATTTGCTTCTTTACATCCCATGAGCTTAACTGTCACGAGTCAATAATCGTCAAGATATCAAAATCTGTATATATTTGTTTGTCTTAGAAAATTTGAAATATTTATGGTTAAAGTTGAAAGTAGAATAAATTTTCAGTTTGTATGTATTGGTATATACTTCTGTGGTCATTCTTACATCTACATAGGATGTGCAATGCAGCAGTCGTTTTAAGCCGATAAGTATGTTATCTTCGTTTTATAATTAATTGAATTGTTCCTGTACAGAAGGAGCTGTTTTCTAACTCAGCAGCAAAGCTCTATTGTTACAGCTTAGTTAACAACAATGATGAAGAGGTTTTGAATTAAAAAAAATTTTACGTTACTTTTATTGTTCAGCGTACTGCTTCTAATTAAGAAGTCCGAGGTAGTTGGTCTCTTCTTTTGCCTTGAAACACCAGTTTAGAGCGATTATTCTTAGAGATTTACTAATATAAACTAGAGCGCCAATAACTATAAATTTCACTTTATAATCCAGGCGGAAGAGTTATATGTTCTGAAATGTTGACCAAAAATATTCTCATCTTCAGTCATTATTTTTAAAACAATGTTCAAATCTGAAGACAAGACCCCAGTAGTTCTATATTTAAGCGATGAAGAATTACGTACGTTATTTACATTATTTACATTTGACTGATATTTGTCCTCATCTTGTTTGTTGTTAACACAACGTTTCGGCTGATATACCTTCCAGCCTTTATCAGGTGTCTTGGGGGAAATCTCGAACCTGGGTTCTCCTTCTTAAGGTATTTTTCGATGTTGTTGTTGTTGTTGTTATTATTATTATTATTATTATTATTATTATTCACGTCACTGCCTGGAATCA
>NC_068983.1:56484101-56487051 GCF_001194135.2 Octopus bimaculoides
TATTATTATTATTATTCACGTCACTGCCTGGAATCAAACTCGGAATCTTGGGGTTAGTAGCCCGCGCTCTAAACCACTACGCCATATGCTCACGAGCATAATAATAATGATAATAATAATAATAATAATAATAATAATAATAATAACAATAATGATTATGATGATGATGTTTACATCGAAAAATACCTTAGGAATGAGAACCCAGGTTCGAAATTTTCCCAAGACACCTGATGAAGCCGAAACGTTGTGTTAACAAAAAACAAGACGAGGACAAATATCCGTCAAATGTAAATAATATAAATAGTGTAAATAAGACT
This sequence comes from Octopus bimaculoides, assembly GCF_001194135.2. NCBI lineage: Eukaryota > Metazoa > Mollusca > Cephalopoda > Octopoda > Octopodidae > Octopus > Octopus bimaculoides. The sequence goes on from NC_068983.1 coordinate 56,484,419, forward strand.
CCAGTAGGTACACATAATTTTTCTATCCTAACTTAAACAACATTATCAGACACGACTGCTTCGATTTGGAAAGGATATTGAAGCGAAAGCACGCTTTATATTTATCTCTGCGCATTCTTTACTGTAGAAGTATTATATATTGTTTTGGTATCAACATTTTTCGTACCAACATTTTTCGTACCAACATTATATATTAGTTTGGTATTTTGAGTTCTTTCTTGTTTTATCCACGTCCTTATTTTAATCCAGTGGCTGTGTAGTGATTGTGGGTGAACTGTTGTTTATCTCCTTCATTTTATCGCGCTTGCACACCCCTTCTTTAATCTGCATAAATATCGGATTTTTGGGGTATTCGGCTAAAGATATGTATGTATGTTTGTATTTATGTATGTATATATGGATGGATGGATTGATGGATGTATTATGTCCATAGTTATGTATGAATGTATATAATACATTCATCGATCGATCGATCGATCAATCCATCCATCCATACATACATACATACATGTGTACATACCTACATAGATATAAATGCATGTATATATACATATACACCTATATATACACACACATACATACGTATATATGTGTGTATATATATATATATATATATATATATATATATATATATATATTAATAGTTATCGCCAAGCCAACATGGCAGTCCCAAAATTAGGACGAAAGCTGCCGTGAATTAGCTCCAAGAAGCCATCGCCTCTAGCTAGCTATGTGACACACGAAACCTGTGTCCTAATTTTGGGACTGCCATGTTGGCTTGGCGATAACTATTAATTTCCAGTACCGCTGCCGTAGTCTCCTTTAGAGAGACTTAGAAATATTAATAACTCTATATATATATATATATATATATATATATACATACATACATACATACATACTTACATACATACATACATACATACATACTTACATACATACATACATACATACGTGTATATACATAATTGTATGAAGGACCTATAATCCTTTAATCCAATAATCCTACGGTTTGTACCATTGTCCAGTGAAAAAAATATATATTAGTTTAGTATTGATATATACACCTATTTAATAATCACAGAAAGTGAATTAATTTAATTTAATTTAATTTAATTTCTGTAATTAAACTAATTGGACATGGAAACGGCTGTAGGACTGACATTTCATTATACGGATTTGAATATCTTTAAATAAACTGATGTTTGCATGCCAATTTCTCCATTTTCTTCTTTTTTCGCATTCAAATATATATATATATAGAAGGTTTAGATCTAGATTCAAGATTCAATATGGTACTTATGATTAGGCACCAGAATATAGTATGGTATGGTATTATACAAAAACCATTCCAAAAAACTAGGTGATCAAAAAATCAAAATAAGCAACACGGATTTCAAAGATGATTGCAGTACGCACGTTTCATGCTACTCCATTTATTTAAGTAATGCGAGCATTACATTAAATGCAATATGTAGAGCAGTCTTCAGCTGCAGGAAAATGCAGAAAATTACAGTAGAATAGACATATTATAATTGTGGCAACATTTCAAATCCAAGTGGGAGGGAGAATACATAAAAATCCATCTTGACATAGCCAAGTCTATCAGGCTAGAAGATTGCTCTACGTATTGCATTTAATGTAATGTTCGCATTACTTAAATAAATGGAGTAGCATGAAACGGGCGTACTGCAATCATCTTTGAAATCTGTGTTGCTTATTTTGATGATATATATATATATATACTCACGGCAAGTTCAATGTACTAATTTATATTCGTTTTAATACGCACACATACAAGACAATGTCCTCGATACTGCCTAGAAACGAACGTTTATCTCTACCATATTAAGATTAATACTCGACTTAGTGCAAGTGAGCATATTTTCTGTTTGAGTTATAAAACGACGTATCACATGATTCGTAATTAGGTGAAGCCATTATTCTTATTGAATATTTTCATAAATTTTACTTTAGAGGAATATCATATATCATTTCTATGATTGCTACTCCCATCAGAGCTTATATATATATATATATATATATATATTTGTAACACAACGGTTTTAGCTGACAATTTATAAGTAATAACTTTTGCTGCAACGCAAATAAATAAATACAAAAATACATGAAGGGAAATAAAACGTAAAGAATCTAAAAGGTTAGTTTTTGCCGAAAAAGTAAATTCGCAGCGTGAATTTGCCGATATAAATTAAGCTATTATCAGCAGAAGTTGTCAAATGGTTCGAACATAAATTTATAATCCAATAATAGATGATAATATGTAATTCTAATGTTGTCCTTTTCTCTAATAGGAATATATTTATGAATTTTACTGGATGCTAAACTTTCTAGAAATCTCTACGGGGAGGCTAAATTTACAAAACCGTTAATGCAATTCTGCTATCTGTACAGTTGGCTGATATATGCATATGAAGGTTTAGCTATAAACAATATGTACACATGTGCATATGTCTACAGCATACTCATACATACACAGATATATGCACATATATATATATATGTGAGTCTCCATACACATACACATACACACACACACACATACACACACATACACACACACACACACACACACACACATATATATATATATATATATATATATATATATA
>NC_068983.1:56487936-56490192 GCF_001194135.2 Octopus bimaculoides
GATGCTAAACTTTCTAGAAATCTCTACGGGGAGGCTAAATTTACAAAACCGTTAATGCAATTCTGCTATCTGTACAGTTGGCTGATATATGCATATGAAGGTTTAGCTATAAACAATATGTACACATGTGCATATGTCTACAGCATACTCATACATACACAGATATATGCACATATATATATATATGAGTTTGTTCGAGAACGTATTACTCCAAGCCATTGTTCAGATAAACAAGCAGGAAGAGAGCATGAATTTTGCAGCGGTGGCCAAAAGCCACAAAAAAGGAGTCAATATGGACGAGATAGAAGACTACAAGTATATGCTTCGCAGGGAGGGGAATGGCATAAAGGTGTCCCATCACCAAGAAGTATTACAGGAGGCAAAGAAAAGAATGATCAGCTACGGAACGTATTCGGTGAAGCCAAAGAGAATAGAGATAATGACAAACAGGTAAATCGAAAAGGTATTAAAACTTATCTGGCTGGAAATTACCCACCTAGCCAGAGGGAGAAAGTTTGGAATGGTAGCGGTGCGGTTCCGAAGTGAATCCACAGCCAGACGACACTCAGCAACCCGCTTGAAACTCTAGGAGGTAATTCTTCTATCCATATACCTTGGAAGGCGTGCTTCCAGGGTAAGGGTAGAAGATATACCACCAGAAATTAATGTACCCTTGCTGGTGGCAGCAATACTACCGGGATTGGGGGAGGATAAAATAGCGGTCCTCCACGTCTACACTAGCACTGTCTACAGAAATTGGCAGGCACAGAGTCTGAATATGGTCGTTCTGGCAGCCCCGGTGGACCTCAAAGAAATAACTGAAAATTACGGCAGATGAGTTAACGCTCACGGTCAGAGTGGAGAGCAGGACTCCGCGATGCTACAGCGGGGACTGTCCTCCACCGCCCGTAAAGACCAAAGAAAAGCCCGTAAGCAGGGAGGAAGCCGCAGCTTCAGCGCCGACGAAAGACAATACAAGTGCCGAGGACGAAGAAGAGGTGAACACCGAAGGGAATCAAGGGGAAACGGCTTGTAGAAAAGTAAGATACAAGATAAAAATGGCACACCCTGTGAATGTTGACCACTCCATACCACACCAACCCGACTCCCACCCACACTCACTCTGCCCCACTATCCCCTACAGATACCAACCTTCTCCACAGCCCGCCGACTCAAAGACAAATACAAGCACACATGAATCCCATAACTTCCCCTCGCCCTGTGAGATAAAATATGCTGTAACATATGACGGAAGAAATAGAGAGCGTTACGATGAGATAGACACTTGGGGCAATATAATAAACGTAAATTCGACAGTATATTGCGGGTTACCATGGCGATAGCATTGTGTGGTGGCAAACGTGGAATAATTGTCAAGAATAAAAGATTACGATAAGGACTATGAATACTGGGTCAGGAAAATCGACACCAGCCAATTACCAAAGTGGATAGAGTAACGAAATCGTCGTGGTGATTATAATATAGACATTCTTCAGAAGGACGAAGATTAACTGTGTTTTAAAGTCGTAATAACAGGTTAAATGAAGCCACTCAGTGGTGGGGCTGAACGGCTTCATTTCATTTTTCAGTTTCATCCATTATTTTATTCATCTCTTATATTCGTGTCTTTTCTCACCCTGCATTGTCCCCTCTATGTTGACCCCATAAGGATAATAAAAAATTCTTTACATTTATGGAATACAAAAGAAGAGAAAAGGAATTATGGGACTTCTGTCTACACACAGCCATTATGGATTACTACAAAATATTTTACCATAGATTTATATTATTTTTTCAAAAAATGTTTTGCTCAAGTTTATACCAATACACATCTATACCAATATCTTTTGAAACAACACCTTTATCACGCGATTTTAAATAGCATCTCTCTCATTCGATTGATTACACGGAAATTCATCCTTTTCTCTGACGATTGGATGTATAATCTAATACTATCAATCAATTATGGATTTCATTTCGAAAGGTAATAGTTTCATGAAAGCTTTCTGAATAATCATACTTTATATCTTTATCTATTAATACAATATTATTTATATTACAGATGTATATCTTCTGTGATTTTCTGATGTAATTTTTCCTGCTTTGACTTCCCAATATATTATCACTCTAATTGAAACTCTAAATACCTTTAAGGTTTTAGACATATCTCATACCAAGAATACTTATCTGAAATCCAGTACACTTTATTGTCATTGAATATATTTGATTAAATATATATATATATATATATATATA
>NC_068983.1:56491044-56491507 GCF_001194135.2 Octopus bimaculoides
AGACAGGAGAGTGAGAAACGGAGGTGAATATCTGTGCGTACGCGAGAGTCAGCGAGTGTGTGTGTGATAACAGAACGTGTGTGTGCGTATGTATGTGTGTGTGTGTGTGTGTGTGTGCATGGTTTGGTGGTTTATCTGTTAGTGTGTATGTGTGTTTGTGTGTGTGTGTGTGACGTAGTGGAAGGAATTAGTAGCAGGAATAGTTCGTGGGTGCTTATGGACAACGGTGAGTGGAGGGTCAGCAGGCAGGTTTTGAGTATGTGTGTGTTCGTGTTGTGTTTGTGTGGGGTTGTAGGTGTTGGGTACGTGTGCATTTGTGTGTGTATTTTGTACGTGCGCGTGTGTGTATGTGTATGTTTTTGTGCGTGCGTGTATGTTGCGTATATGTGCGTTGCTTCGTACGTGTGTGTGTGCGTGCGTTTGCTATTGTATGTGCGTGTGTTGTTTATGCCCATGTGTGTGT
>NC_068983.1:56494712-56499514 GCF_001194135.2 Octopus bimaculoides
GAGTACAGGGCTCAATTTGTTCGACTAAACTTTTTCAAGGCGGTGCTCGAGCATGACCGCCGTCTAATGACTGAAATAAGTAAAAAAAAAATGGGTAAACATTTTCTGTAGCGTAATTTACTATAGCCTCAGGCCGACCAAAGCCTTGTGAGTGGATTTGGTAGACGGGAACTGAAAGAGGCCCGTCGTATATATGTATATGTATATATATATATGTGTGTGTTTGTGTGTCTGTGTTTGTCCCCCCAACATCGCTTGACAACCGATGCTGGTGTGTTTACGTCCCCGTAACATTAGCGGTTCGGCCTAAGACACCGATGGAATAAGTACTAGGCTTACAAAGAATAACTCCTGGGGTCGATTTGCTCGAATAAAGGCGGTGCTCCAGCATGGCCGCAGTCAAATGAATGAAACAAGGAAAAGAGTAAAAGAGTAAAAAATGTTATATTAACTTTTATTCTCTTGTACTATAAAATTTACCATCTCATTATAGAAAAATGCCTTAAGTTATTTACTTTAGTTTCATGACGGTTGTATCGATGTGCAATTTTGAAAATATCATTTGAGGAAGTTTGCTGCTATCTAATGAAACAACAGTCACTGATGTTCGCCGTTTAATTGTTAAATAACTCTGGGGCTTATTATGTAATATCATTGTTCTCATGCAAGTCTACACACAGCATATTTCATTTTCCTCCTGCACGTTGATGAAACAATTGTAAACCATGGAGTAACAACTACATACTTCACTTATTACACATCACTGCTCAGCGCTATTACCGTGTGTATTTTGTTTACTACGAAGTACTGAATAGATCGAACGATCACTTATTATAATACATATACATACATATTTATATTTATAAATTTTCGGTTTATGTGCAAAGACAAACTGAAGAAATATATATTATTGACTGGTTATGATAGTGAAAAACATAAACAATATAATGTAAGGGTGGGCATACAAGAAATACAATGAAATGTTTAATGCAAAAATCCATTCGTTTGAGGTTTTATTATGGGATTTCAGTGAAAGCTTAAGAAAACATAATCAATATAATGTTGGGAAAAATTCTCTTAACAGATATTAATGTCTTTATGAAGTAAAAATGTGTTAAACATTTTTTGCGAGTGGATTACTCCATAAATATTCTAACTGTTTCTTCGATACAGCAATATGAATAATATTCGATAATCGATGACAGACGATGGTTTTAACAACATCGATTCTGTTTTTGTTTTGTTTTTTGATATATAATATCTATAACTACTTTATATTTGGAAAAAACATTACCGGTTACAGGCGTGGCTGTGTGGTAAGAAGTTTATTTTCCAACAACATAGTTCCAGGTTCAGTCCCACAGCGTTGCACACTCGGGTATGTGCCTTCTACTACATCCTCGGACTTGTGAATGGATTTGGTAGCCGAAAACTGAAATAAATCCGTCGTATGTATGTATGTGTGAGTGTGTTACTTCGAGTTTGTGTTTGCCTCCCCACTTGTTAGCGTGTCTATGTCCCCATAACTTGATAGTTCGGCAAAAGCATCCGATAGAATTAACTTTAAAAATACTAGTCCTGGTATCGATTCATTCGACTAAAAATGTCTTCAAGTCCGTGCCACAGCATGGCTGGAAGCTAACGTTTCATCCATTATTCTAAGAGGTATAAATGTTGTTAAAGAAGTGTCTAATGAATGTTGCTACGAACATGAAGACAGCGTTCTTGTTGAAGACGGGGATGGCAAAACTGGTTTGCGCCTTTTCCTCTCTTATTAATATATCTGCCTCGGCTAGACACATGTCTTTCTTAAGCAGATCCATACCAAAAATTCCTTGCAACGAATGTAGTCTGGCTGATATTATTGTCATTTATTACGATGTTATTCGTTGTAGTGGTGGCGGTGGTGGAGTTGGTTGTGGTCGAGAAACTGTCACTATTTGCTGTCATTTGTTTATTCGTTGTAGTGGTTTGAGGTGGCAGGGTCATCTGTGGTCTTGATGCGGCTGCTATGAGTCGTCTTTTGATTTGGAATACAGTAATCCATCGCCATATCGCGGCTCACCTATCGCGCACTCAATACATGTAGATTCACCTATCAGGCACTCAGTACATCGCGGTTCACCTATCGTGCACTAAGTACAACACGGATTTTTCTGGCTAATATAATTAAATTAATATCACGGACTCCTCAGTATATCAGGGTTTCTGCGGCTGACAGGTATTTATATTATTTAAGGTGATAATTATTTCTGTGGGAGGTTTTGGAACGTAACACCCCTGATAGTCGAGGAATTACTGTATTCCAGTAAATTGGAGGGAATTCAGCATCGCAGTTTGTGGTGTCGCTAAAATTGTTGGTATTCCTACATTTTCATATAGAGCAGCGAGCTGGCAGAATTGTTAGCACGCTGGACGAAATGCTTTGCGGTATTTCACCCGTTACTACGTTCTGAGTTCAAATTCCGCTGTGGTCGACTTTGCCTTTCATCCTTTTGGAGTCGTTAAATAAGTACCAGTTGAACATTGGGGTCGATGAAAGCAACTCATCCCCACCTTCCCCAAGTTATCCTTGTGGTAAAAATTTGAAATAATAATTATTTTTTGACATGTCTGTAATTTCGTGTGCGAGAATTTGAACCTGCTGTATGCTTGCCCCTCCCTTCTATTAAAGGGTAATAGTTGGAGGGCACTGCGGCGTCTTGCACCTTTCTATCTGAAACACCTTTCACTTTCTCGTCTATGTTCTTCAAAAACGCTGGTTTCGCCAGGTTTGTTTCCATTTTAAATTAATTTTTAAAAAATTATTTTGAGATTACAGGCTCCCAAAGGGAGCACTAACAACACAAAGCGACCCATCTGTTCTGAAAGGATGAAAGGGGCAAAGTGGACCTTGGCGGGATTTGAACTCATAACGTAGAGACGGAGGTAATCTCGTTAAGCATTTTACTTGGAGTACTGACGATTCTGGCCGCTCGCCGCCTCACTATTACTACTACTACTACTACTACTACTAACAACAACAACAGCAACAACAACAGCAGCAGCCTCTATAACAATGGTAATAATAATCAAGTTAATATATGAATTGAATAGAATAATAATCGGATAGAAACTATTTTTTTCTGTCCATTTCATGGTTCCGTTCCATTTATATTTGTTTTTATTTGTGTATTTTACTTTAGAGGAAATTATTCATTTGTTCAAATATTGTCGCCCATTGGAACAGACTGTAAAGTTTCCTAAAGCAACTCAAACAGCGCTGCTGTTGTAGCGTTACCTAAACAGCTTAGATTATACAGCCACATAGTATTAACCAGATTTAATGTCTAGCGAATTGGCTCGCAATTTTACAAGATTTTATTTATGGTAGTGAATATGAAATTAAGAATTAAATTCGTTCTTCAACAGACGATATTTGAAGGATTATGTATTGAAATATATTCACGCAATGCAGACAGTGTTTTGTGATAAACTATGCAGTTAAGGTGGTGATGCGGTGACAATTAAGAATATGTCCCGGCCTTTTACGAGGCCGGAGAAACTAAGAAGTATAGTCAAATCACAGTTTTAGTGGCATTAGAGCAACTCGTAGATTTTACTCATTTTTCTTCTTCCCATTGAATACGGATTATTACCGTCTCGCCATGATTTAAGTACGGTAGACTGCGCTAAGCAATATTTCTTACGCACACTGTACTCATGCAACATTGCACGTTGTCGCTACAAACCCTCTCATGTACATACATACATACATACATACACATATATAAAATAATAAATGCGCCCTTTTAAAGCCTAGCCAGGCTCATGGGCCCGGTTTCCCGGTTTCAATGGCGTATGTGTTCCCCAGCTGGACGGGACGCCAGTCCATCGGATACGTTACTCATTTTTGCCAGCTGACTGGACTGGAGCAATGTGGAATGAAGTGTTTTGCTCAAGAACACAACCCGTCACCCGGTCCAGGAATCGAAACTACAATCTTACGATCATGATGATAACACCCTAACCACTAAGCCACGCGCCTCCACACACACATACACACACATATGCACACACACACACACACACACACACATATATATATATATATATATATATATATATATATATATATATATGAACACACACATACATACATTCATATATGCTGATATATATATATATATATATATATATATATTATTAAGGAAAAGCAGTCTGTGTACAAGAAACGAGAAAATTAGAAATCTATGCACAGTCATGGCTGTGTCACTGACGCATTCACTTTGCAATCACGAGCTTTCAGGTTCAGTCACCCTGTGGACCACATTAAGTAAATGTCTTCTGTAATGGCCCCGGCACCATCAATGCTTTGTGAATGAATCTAGGAAACGGAAACCGGTAGCCAATGGTATGTGTGTGTGTGTGTGTGTGTCTTTGTGTCTCTCCTCCATCATTAATATTAGTGCTTTCTATGTTACAGCAGAAACAGCTGTAAGCTAATGAAGTTAATGTCATGATCTCTTATTCTTTCGCCATTTCTTTAATTTCTTACACACACACAACACACACATACGCACACGCACTCATGCACACACACACACACACATGTATATAAGTGGTCTCAAATAGCTATGAGTTATTTTGCTACTTATTCCTAGTAATACTGATGCTGATTAGAACAATCCGTCCCTCCGTCATTTTGATAATGACTATACTTGTTGCCTTTCAGCTGTAAACTGCGAATAGCCACATTAATATATATACATACATACATACATACATATATATATATATATATATATATATATATATATATA
>NC_068983.1:56500040-56510025 GCF_001194135.2 Octopus bimaculoides
TATATATAAACATATATATATATATATATATAACATAAAGGCAAGAGGTGGTAGATATGAAAATAGATTTAATTTTTTCTCACGACTCCCACATGGTTACAGCCGTTTCGTAATCTTCTTCATGTAGCATTATTAATTTCAAGAAGCAAAATTATACTATCACTTTTGCATCAATATGCATTCTTCGCATTATACAATGCAATCATAAATACTAAAATTCATGGCAAGAAAGAGACCTGACTAATCAGAACACCGCAACATCGTGGTTGCATCTGCGATTCAAAGCCCTTTGAAGAACGTAGAATATCTACACGAAGAAAACCTGTTAGTGAAACCACACTTTACTGCGCATATCACTACCCTCTACCACATATCGAAGCAAAGATAACTGCACTCCATTATCTTCCATTTCTCCACGTGTTCTGATGAAGGGGTTCTAACCCTGATATATTGAAGAAATACAAAGTTAAGTGTTAATCGTTGTTTTGTTTTCACTTCTGTATTTCATTCCTTTTGTCTCGATTAAGCCTTTAAACAAGTTCTAATCCAATTTACTTCCACACAATGTTTCCTCCACAATGTTTATTAGTTAACCAACTTGATATTCAGATAGATAATTACCGATGTGCTTTGAGGAGGCGTAAATATATTTGAATTTGATGGGAGTTGTCATTTCAAGGTTTGTTTTCTTCGGGGGTCATTACTAAGGCAAGTCACGCTAAATATCTTAAAACAAGGAACCGAGAACGCCGCTTAGCAAGAGCTTGCAATGAATCTATTAATCTCATCTAACTATCGATTTCTTCTCTAGGCCAACGACCTCAAATTCATGGTCGACCGTAAAGAATTTAACATCGTACATGTCTTTGCTTGAAGATATTGTCAGACTAAATAATATAAAATAGCTTCAACGTGGAATTTAAAAAAGATTTGAGGCGTTGCTAAGAACGTATTTCTTGTTCTTCGCTGTACACAGGATAAATAAGAAATGATAAAAGTATTTATAAAAATTGAGTAAGATTGTCTTTTTTAAACGAAATGCAATTATTTGGGTTGGTATTTCATAAGAATTTTCTACTCAAATTTTTTGTTCATTTTTCTATTTCTTTGCTGAAAATCAGTCTATTACTTTCTAAAATTACGAGGTTGAATGAAATAATTGTAGTTCATTTATGTGTTTATTTATATATTTATTATACCTGATGTTACTAAAATATAAAAAAGAAAATAGATATGAATACTGAAACGACATTCTAAGTTTATGAGAAATGACATAGAGAAAATAATTGAATACAAGCTAACTATAATTATATCATTTTTGCCTCGATCGCTGATGTTTTAGAGCGGAAGTAGATATTTTTCGTAATGTTTTTCTTTGTCAAACTAAGTCGGTAATTTATATTGTTACCAATATAAAACATGACTGTTATCATTACAGTCAGAAATCTGGTTATATTATAGTGTATGTAATTATTTCTCATACATCCCAATTACACAACTAATTTTCTTATGTATATTTCATTTGAATTGTATTTATTACTCCGCTACATGAATACATTTTTATATTATTGTTATTAAGGATTACTGTAAAACTATTAGCTTTTACTGTACGATAGAGATTCAGCTATTGGCGAACCGAGTTCGAAATTGAATTTAGATTCATGCTTACAGCGATATAACATTGTTTATTTTTGTACCTCATTCATTTGTTTCTTCACATACACATGCACAGAGACACACGCAACAGTGTGGACGCCTAAAGAGAAAAACACAGATACACACGCACAATAAATGTGCGCATGTATTAATTCTGAACTGGGGTTCAATCCGTTCTTCTTGTTCCAGAAATCCAACTGAAAATGGAGACGTTTACTCACTTTTCCGTCCTTCAGTTTTATTGTCGACTTCCCGTGTGCTGAATACCCTTAAGTTATGGGGAGATAAACACACAAGCACCGGTTGTAAAGCGGTGATAGGGGACAAACAGACACAAAGCAACTCACACACTCATACAAATCTGTATACACACACACACACACTCTTGCAAACATGTATACACACAAACACGTGCACACATACGACTGGTTTTTTTACTTCCACCTAACACATTCACTCTCAAGGCTTTATTCAGCCAGAGGCTATAGTAGAAAGCATCTGACCAAAGTGCCACGTGGCGAGACTGAACCTGGAACCATGTGTTTGGGAAGTAAACTTTTGCAACACTGCAGCGCCTATGTCATTAAGTGCTATATTTTCTCAAAAATACATCATAACAATCGTAAAATAGAAAACGATACGAAACCTAACGCACAATTATCCCGAAGAAGTTGTGAATTCCTTTGCAAGCTCAGTCTACTAGGCTGATTTGATTACTATTCTACTCAACATAATTAAGTCTTTGTAACGGCGATTACAGCCATATACAACTCTAGAAATGTCTGATTTACATCTGACATACTAGATGAAGATGTAATCTGTTTTGCTTGTATCAGCGATCCATTATGTGTTGTAGAAATACGTAATTTAATTTAACAAACGACAAAAAAACAAAAACGACCCAAACATTACATTCCCAAAACTTATACTAATTCTTGTAAGATTTAATAAATTGTGACTTTATGTATCAAATAAACACAAAGAGACAAGAAGAAAAAAATACCCAAACAAACAAAACACCAGAAACATTAGGATGCTCTATTTTACAGAGATGATTGATTTCAAATAATTTTTACGAAAGTTCAAGACCGTATTAAGCAATCAATAGTGAACAAAAAGAGAATAATCTTTTGCTCTACTTGAAATACAATGATCAATCGAATTGCGTTATGTCGCTTTTATTTATTCATTTTTTTTTCACCTGCGTAATATTCTACGATTTCAACTGGCAAATTCCGGATAATTGGCCGCACATATAAACCAGTACATTGTTTTACACGACATTTGTGATAATGCAGTTTTGCAGATGCTTTGGAAGATATATTTTTGTGATATTTTTCTTACGGAAATAAATTATATAAGTGACATTCTACGTAATATTGCCTTCTATGTAGGTCAATATGTCTTCTTCCAAATACCACTCGTTCAATTGGTTCTCTGTATTTGTTAGTCTCAGAACTGTTATGATATATGTAATCCATTACACCATTCATTTTTATGTGTAATTATATTCTCTTCACACAACACAAAAAAAGAAATTTAGTAAGAAGGAAAACAAGAAACAATAACTGTCTCATAAAAATACTTCGCTGAATCGGAAAATTTACCATAAATTTCAATTTACGTGCCAGTAAGCAATTGTTGTTCGGATGTTATCCAAGAAGCAGTCAACTATATTTTACTCAAACAGCAACACTCTCGCTGTGCTCTTCGCTGCATTTGTGGCATGTGGCAGGTGGTAAAAGTATGTGGTGGGGGCTGAATGTGAGCCGTGAAAAACGCAATGTTTTACGCCCGGTGCTTTGCTTGAAAACGATATTATTTGTTCAACACAAAACGGCTCGGAATTATGCGCTCAGATTTGCTATCTGAATTCAAAAGAAATGAAAAAAAAAAAAAAATAATAATAATAATAAAAAAAAATTGCTGTTAGAAATTTATTCGGGTCAGTGAAGACGATAATGTAAGATTTAAATGCACCGTACTTGGCAATATGTCTAGCCACTGGGAAATATTTGAAAGCAAGAGTTATTTTGCTGAGATTTATACGAGAATATATCTACATTCAAATGAACATTTTCAATGAAATAGGCAGATAAGAGTGAGTGGATACAATTGATACACACACGCACACACACACACACACACATATATATATATATAAAGAAAGAGTGAGAGAGAGAGAGAGAGAGAGAGAGAGAGAGAGGAGGGAGGCAATATCTGTGTGCATATGTTGGAAGGTTAGTTGGGAGTGATGGGATGAAAAAAGAGAGGAAAAATTTCTCATTTTCTCTATGGTCATTCGATATAACAAGTAAGATATTACACAATCATTTCAAGAAATTGCTTTTCCATTTTTCTTACCTGATTTCCTATCATTGTTTTACTGTATTAAGTGCCCTATTACGTTGAAAAACTGATATGTAGTCATTCAGTCTTCTCGGAATCGCAGTCAAATTTTCCTTAAATTTCAAACCACCATTTTAGAACAAGGACATAATAGTATATCTATAGATACACTACCTCTGAATAAAGTTAGGCTATTCAAGATTACTAAGTATTTAAATGCAAATTTGATTGATCTGAGTAACACTGAGCCTAAACACAAACCACCATGAGATCATCGAAGACGCATCGACATCTTCAGCGGATATTATAAAATGACAACAATAACATTTTGATACGGAGTACCTATCAAATTTATTAACAAACAGGTCCTTATTTCTTTATTGCCCACAAGGGACTAAACATAGAGGGAACAAACAAGGACAGACAAAAGGAATAAGTCGATTACACCGACCCCAGTGCGTAACTGGTACTTAATTTATCGACACCGAAAGGATGAAAGGCAAAGTGGACCCCGGCGGAATTTGAACTCAGAACGTAATGGTAGACGAAATACCGCTAAGCTAACGATTCTGCCGGCTCGCCACCTTAATAAACAAACAAGTTAGCAATTAAAACTTTTATAAACTCTCCACCTGCGCATCATACAAAAGTTCGACAAACCATAAGGATGTATGATACTGTAGGACTGTCGTGTTAAAAATACAGAATATTATCGGAACGAGAGAACATCATCGCTCCTCTCATTCACCAGAACGAATGAGTCGTTTCGGCTATTTTGAGGCCTGTAAATGTCAAGCAAACCTATTGTCAACCGCTTAAACGGAAATTGTGATTTCATGTAATAGATAATGCTTCCTGTATATGGAAGCACGATATTTTAGGATTTACATAACAACAGTTTCCTCATGAATCTCAGTATGAGAATGAATTATTAGTTCATACATTCTTCTTCTTCTTCTTCTTCTTCTTCTTCTTCTTGTAGTTGTTGTTGTTGTTCTTTTTCTTCTTCTCCACCTCCTTGAAGGTGGTATTGTTGTTGTTGTTGTTGTTGTTGTTGTTGTTGTTGTTGTTGTTGTTGTTGTTGCTGTTGTTGTTGTTGTTCTTCTTGTTCTTCTTCTCCTCCTCCACCTACTTGTAGTTGTTTTTCTTCTTCTTCTTCTTCTTCTTCTTCTTCTTCTTCTTCTTCTCCTCCTCCACCTACTTGTAGTTGTTTTTCTTCTTCTTCTTCTTCTTCTTCTTCTTTAATCCCTGTACACACACATCACACATAGGATATATATGCATATAATTTACATATTCGTTGGTTATTCTTCCTATGCGATAAACGGTTTCACTTCAGAAACCAGGTTTCGTCTAAAAAAAAAAAAACACACACACACACAGACACAAACACATAACCATCTAAGACTGAAAAATAAATGAATAAACCACAGAAACAAGTATTGAGAATCACTTGTAAACATCTTCGTAATCTCGTATGGCTTCTTAACAAAATTAATAAAATTTCAAAGAATTCCATTATCATTTGATAAATATAGTCTATTATAAGTAGAAGTATTTCAGTATACAATATCTGGCTGCAATATATATTGTTAATATAATTGGTTGCCATGGTATTAACGATGTAACTTTTTGATTTAATTTGGATTTCATAAACCAAGTAGAGACAGAGAAAGAGAGAGAGAGACAGAGAAGAAAGTTCTCTGTAATTCCATGCTTATCAGTAGTAAATGACTAACAGATTGTTTTGTTTTTTTTTACTCTAGGCACAAGGCCTGAAATTTTATGGGGAGGGGCCAGTCGATTAGATCGACTACAGCATGCAACTGGTACTTAATTTATCGACCCCGAAAGGGATGAAAGACAAAGTCGACTTCGGCGGGATTCGAACTCAAAACATAAAAACAGACGAACGTAAATACCGCTAAACATTTCGCCCGGCGTGCTAATGTTTCTTATTTCTGTATTGCCCACAAGGGGCTAAACATAGAGGGGACAAGCAAGAACAGACAAAGGGATTAAGTCGATTACATCGACTCCAGTGCGCAACTGGTACTTAATTTATCGACCCCGAAAGGCAAAGTGGACCACGGCAGAATTTGAACTTAGAACGTAACGGCAGACGAAATACCGCTAAGAATTTCGCCAGGCGTGCTAACGTTTCTGCCAGCTCGCTGCCTTAAAATAAAGCAAAATACGCCGAAATTGAACCTTTGTCACTTCCATTATAGCTTTGAAGATATAACTGTTAACATTGAACTGCACTCTTCAAAACTTGCACTAAGAATAAGGATAAGAACAAGGTAAAATTACTACCTGCTTTTATAGCAAGTTGATGCAGGTAATTTATACCACCCCTCCAAGTTTTAGTTTATGCAATTGAAAAGCCGTATTACTTATAGGATGACCCAATGCACACCTCTTTCTGAATTGCTAGCCTTGTACCAAAATCTGAAAGCAGTTTTATTTTTATCCTACTTTTCAGAACGAGAAATGAGGGAAATGTGAGCTGGAAGTGTAAATGGTATAAAAATGGTACTAGCAATACCAAATTTACGATCTCTCCCTCTCTCTCGGAGGCGCTACCTCACAACTCTACCTTCACCGTATTGATAGAAGAATTCAAAGCAGAAGTTGGAAAAGGACGGCAGGGGAGTAATATGCTGGAGAGTTTGGACCGAAAAAGACAGAGAGAGAGAGAGAGAGAGAGAGAGAGAGAGAGAAACGAAAGAGAGTAAAGTGTGGTTACCATAGTAGAGGGAAAAAGACTTTAGATTGGGAACAGCCGATTCAGGAAACAAACTGGAGGGAGATGGACTTGGATTGCTCCGAACGCTCAATGCAAAAATGAAATCGGCTACATCCTGGACGACACACAGTGCATACTGCAGAGCGTCTCGGTTATAGCACTATTCAACACAGGTAATGATCATTCCTTGCAACGGGCGAAGATTGTGATGAACGAAATCAGTGACAAAAAGGCAAAACATTCTGCACATATCAATGAAAAGCCAACGCTTCAAAGCCTCTGGTTTGATACAGTTAAAGGATACTATCAAGAGGGACGGCTGCGGTTAACTTGAAGACCGTGACAGAAACCACAATTTAGTGGTCAAGGTAAGTTTTAAAACACATGTGGAGGGCGAGAACAGCAAATAAGTGGGAGTTATATTTACAACGGCCTTCTTTCAGTTTCCGTCTACTAAATCTACACACAAGTCTTTGGTCGAACCGAAGCTATAGTAGATGATACCCACCCAAGGTGCCACGCAGTGGGACTGAACCCGGAACCATCTGGTTAGGAAGCAAGCATCTTACGACACAGCCATACCTTTTGTGCAGATAATTAGAAAAAAACACGGGGTGGAGTAGCTCGCTATGGCTGATGATATAGTTTATTATCAACATTGAGTTATAGCATCGTAGTAAGAATTAGCTTGTTTGATGAAAACTGACGTTATTATATTATATTAAGTAAGAAATGAATAAATAAATTAAAAAAGATGCCACAAATTTATCTGTACTCAAAACATCAGCCGATTTTAACGTTAGATTATTTCATTTTGTAATCTTATTGCCGCTGGCAGGTGAAAAAGTTTACTTTTGAAATTGCTGATAACGAAATGAGTGACAGCTTAAGCCATAAGTTTATGCTATATTTATACATGTGTAGTTCCCGTCGAAAATGACGGTGTTTATTTGCATTTTTTAATAATGTACGGAAAAATGTGTATGAAAGTATAAGACAGAATCTGAGACAATGAGTTTATATAGAAAAGCTAGCTATGTTAATGTTTACCTTTCTCTTTATCTGTTTGTTCTTCTAGCAAGCTACGTACTGAAACACACAGACACGGATAAAGACATACACACACGCACACATGTATATATATATACACACATATACATATATACATAAATATATACATATATGTATATATATATATATATATATATATATATATAAAGAAGGTGTGTGCGTGAATTTGTGGGTCTGTGTTTGTCCTCCCCCACAACACCGCTTGAAAACCGATGCTGGTGTGTTTATACCATATATAAGATATATATGGTATATACACAGACATGCAGGAAGTAAAAAGATACCTTTAATTTTCAAAATCTCTGATCTAATCGTCTTAATATGTTTTCAGCGGTGTAGAATTTACAATATAATTATTCTTTTTCATTCGAGGGCCATTATATTAAACATTTGCGAAGAGTAACCATGCCACGCACAAAAAACTCAGCAGAACTATCAGATTTTCAAAGAGGTTGTATTGTTGGCAATCTGAGGCTGGTCTTAGCCAGTGAAAAATTGCCTAAAATCTTCAAATTCCTCTTGCTACTGTTAATAGAATTATAGTGCAATTCAAAAGCCAAGGAAAAGAATCAACAGATTCTCGTCCCGGCCGACCTGGGCTCTCGGATAGGAAGCTTCGCTTTTTGAAGAGAATTGTGGGAAACGAACCCCGTTCGAAGGCTTCTGACATTGCAAAACAGCTCGGGGTTAGTTCAAGAACATGTGTTTCGTATGTACATAAGCTTGGGTGTTATGGACGAGCAGCTAGAAGAAAATCGCTCCTTCAATCAATTAACATCAAATAAAAGATTTTGAAAATTAAAGGTGTCTACTTACGGTATATATGTGTGTATAATAGATATATATATATATTTATTATGTATCTTGATGATTAATGTTTTGGCTGTTAGCACGAGACTTTTGAAACGTCGATATAAATTATGATGGGAAAACGCGAATGCGGTGATTAGAATTTTGAATTTATCATCAAGTTGGTTTATCGCATGATCATATATGTATATATGGACGGCATACATAGCGCAAAATTACACAAACAACAACAATGAAACAAAAATATACAAAAATACGTAAAAACATACGTAAAAAATTAAATTAACTCATGGCTACTAACGCTTAAAGTATTCCGTAATACTAAAGCAAATGAACGTGCGACTGTTATATAGAAGCTTAAAGGGCAGAAAACGTTCCCTTTGACAGAACATTCTACAGAAATGCGACAAGTATATCAGAAGACAAGAAAAAACCAAATCTTTAAAAATATTTGAGAACGATTGTATGAATAACTGGAAAAAATTGAATGTGGATTTCGGAACTTTAATGCTGCAACACCAAATGCAAGCAACTGATTGAGTACTTTCAAAAATTTGTAATGAAAATGATAAAACTGGAACACAGTTTTGTAATTAATAAAACACGCAGAAATGTGTGTGTATATGTATATATGTGTAGATATATATATCGATGTAAGTATCTCTCTCTCTCTCTCTATATATATATATATATACATATATATGTGTGTATATATATATATATATATGCATGTATGTATGTATGTATGTATGTATATATATATATATATATATATATATATATATATATATATATATATATATATATATATATATACATGTAGTTATTGCGTATATATACCTACATACCTACATACATACATACATACATACATACGTACCGTTCCTAAAGCATAAGAAGTAATGAACAAATACTTGAAGAATATGATCAAGATATGAAATATCTACTCATTGACACGACTTGCAGAAATACATCTGTACAATCTCACATGCTTACTGATTCTAAGGATACACGAAGGAAGGTTCTTGATGCAAAACGGCCGAAAGAAGCTCATCGGCAATTTCCTCTGTTTAGTAGAATTGATTCCGGTTATTAAATGACTGCGAGATATTCTTAGAGACAAAAACTTAACGTAACGCTATGTTTCTAGATTTTCTTTGACTCCTCAAATAAATGATACATAACTATACCTGATATTCTCATAACGTATTATAACGATCTAATCGACTGGCCCCTCCCCAAAATTTCGGGCCTTGTGCTTAGAGAAGAAATGAATCTTTTATCTTTGACTTGTTTTAATCATTTTGACTGCGGCCATGCTATATATATATATATATATATATATATATA
>NC_068983.1:56510054-56510900 GCF_001194135.2 Octopus bimaculoides
TGTGTGTGTGTGTGTGTGTGTGTGTGTGTGTGTGTGTGTGTGTATGTGATTGTGTGTACTAGCAGAAATACCGGGCGTCGCCCGGGCTAAAGAGAATGATGCAATTTAAAAATGCCATCTCAATTACGCAGGTCTCAACTGCTAGTAGCTGAGATACCAGCTTCCTACATCAATAACTTCCCAAACCATGCCAGCTTGGAACATAGACGTTAAGTGAAATGTTAAAAGAAAGTTTTCAACTTATATATGTATATAAAGTAAATACACGTAATTAAGAAACACGTTTTGTATAGCTTATTTCGTAACAAAAAAACTGATACAGATTATAAATAATGAAAAGCCGATTTTGGTGATTCATTTGACAGAGGTAGTAGAGAGCCAATCCAACGATAAATTTGACCTTGGATGTTGAACGTTTGCATGAATCCTGGCTCAGTTAAATCTCTTGTGGCTCGAAATGATGTCATCTGTCGTGCAGCGTTGTATTGTATAATTTTGTTTTGGAAGTGTTTGGAATCTTGATCCGTTGATGACAACAGTTTCTTCAATGGCTCTGGAGGTTGGTGGGGTTGTAGGGAGTTTAATCTTTCCACCACTGCAGCACAGTGCAGGTGTCTCTCCAGGCCATATCCTTGCTTTACAATGTATGCACTCAGTTGTCATTGCACTGATGGAAACTCTAGCGTCATCGGCATAATGAACTTTTGGATTATAATTGAAAGCTGCTTCATAGAAGTTGCTTCTCTGAGTTGTTGCAACTGCTCTTCGGTCTGCAGTGGAGATCCTGTTCCCTGTCAGTTATGCATACCTCTGTTCATCACTTTGAGATGCTCTGGCTCTTGTAGT
>NC_068983.1:56510910-56520079 GCF_001194135.2 Octopus bimaculoides
CTTCGGTCTGCAGTGGAGATCCTGTTCCCTGTCAGTTATGCATACCTCTGTTCATCACTTTGAGATGCTCTGGCTCTTGTAGTGCACAGTCTGTTCGTTTCTTGGTATGCTTCCCTTTCTGCAGCTGTCTCTCTTCCTCTGTTCAGAGACATTCTTTTGGCTGACCTTGACATTGTAGACAAATTTGGCACTTTCCTTCTAGGCATGGTTAAATACGTATACAGAAATACACGGGTGCAGAAGATAGTAAACAATGAAAATAACTTGGTAACGGAAATTATATTTTTTAATACGATTGACAGAAAGTAGATAAGAAATTTTTACGGAAAATAAGGAATTGTACGGGTTGAAGCGAAATCTGTCACTTACTGAATCAAAAAGCAAGTCTCGAAGGAACCAGAAAAAAGCCGTTAACAACTGAAAAACACAAAACCGTTGCAAAACGAAATAATAAAGGTTTAGGGAAATTAACTAAATGTACGTGTCTAAGTGAAATTTTTGAAGTTACATCTATCAGTAAATCATGAACTTACGTTTATCAGCAATTCCGTCAAAAAAAAAAAAAAAGAAAAAGAAAAAAAGAGAAACACAAAATGTTGTAAATGTAAATAAGAAATTCGTAGGCGTATTTAACGAAGTGTATGGATTGAAGTGTAATTTATGAAGTTACTTCTGTCAGTAAATTATGTATGAAATTACTTTCATAAGTAATTGTGAACTTCTGCTAGTAATTTATCGTTGTTGTTTGTAAATAGCAATTGAAAACTTACAGTGAAAACAATAGAGAATGAGTGTGATATAGAGAGAGGGAGAGAGAGAGAGAGAGAGAGAGAGAGAGCTAGTTAGTTAGACAAATAAGATAGGTAGATAGATAACGTATGGACAAATAGATACAGAGAGATAGATATAGAGAAAGAGATGGATAGAGAGATATAGAGAAATATATAGATGGGTAAAGAGATATAGATAGAGAGATAGAGACGTCACTACCGCTAGAAAACCGGAAGTAAATATTTACAAAAATCTTTCACGGATGTGAATCTAATATAAATGCAATATTTTTTTTTTCTATGACCAATGGATGTGAAGGAGGCAATCAATTTCTGAAAGTTACATCGGAAAGAGTTACCTCCTTTATCCACGTAACTCAGGAAATGGTATTTTCCGCCCCCTAATTATGCGAAAAATTTTAAGAGTCTAAAACCATCCCTGGAACATAAGTAATGTATGCTCCCAGTTTGGAGAAAGTTGAAAAACACGGCCGTTATAATCTTTTACACACACACACAAGACGGTATTTACTCTCTCTCTATATATATATATGTGTGTGTGTGTGCGTCCGTGCGTGCGTGTATGTATAGGCAAAAGTGACAGAGGTCACTGACTAACACCGCTTATGCTAAAATAAAAGTTAAATTAACTCCAAAGCCACTAAAACACTATACGTAATGACTGACAAAGGGAAGTAAGTCCCCAGCGTATATAGCCGTATCGCAATTTCCAATTTTAGTGTAAACCACATCAGTTCTAATCATTAGCTCTCAACGCCTAGGATTAAACTCAAAGTTCCTTTGTCAATCTTAGAAGAAAAACCTTTGAACAAGTGCTGATTATCAAAACGATAAAAGTGTAAACAACAAATTAACAGGGTGACTAATTAGCAATTAGCAAATGTAAAATTAATATATATATATACATATACATATACATACATACATATATATATATATATATATATATACATATAATCTTTTCTACTCTAAGCACAAGGCCTGAAATTTTGGGGTGGGGGCCAGTCAATTAGATCGACCTCAGTGCGCAACTGGTACTTAATTTATCGACTCCGAAAAGATGACAGGCAAAGTCGACCTCGGCGGAATTTGAATACAGAATGTAAATAGAGACGTAATATCGCTAAGCATTTCACCCAGCGTGCTAACGATTCTGCCAGCTTGCCTCCCTAATATATATAATGCTTTCCTGAATGACACAGGCATAAGAACTCACTCAGATTAATGTGCATATTCATCCATCTAACTATCCATCTATTTTCTACACCAACTACGCGTAAATAGAGACTTAGGCAGCGAGTTCATGATTTCCTAATAGAAGCAACCGTACTTATCATTTCGGACTAGTTCCCTAAGGCGTGATCAGCTGAGACAATGGATGTTATCAAACCAACTCATTCTTAGTTTATCCCTCAATCACCTGACCATTTGATTCTTTCCTGTGGAAAGATAGATACATATAGATACATATATACATAAAGATAGATCCAATGCCCGTTGCACCGAAAATTTTACCACTCAATACCAATAAACAAGCGAATTGATCTTGAGACACTCCAAGCTTTGCATATTCTCATGCATATACTAGCAAAATATTGGAATATGTTTGACTATACGATAAATTATGCAAATACACAAAATTATTTGTAAAAACGCTTGATTTAATTCATGTTGTCTTTACTCTCTATTGCCAATTTAGTCCAATCACTTGTTTTTATCATAGTTTAAGACGGGAAATATATTGACTTAAGAACAAGTAAATGCGCAAGAGTGTAAAATTTCAGTTAACCGATTCAACGTAAAATGGATGAACACAGAGCTTTGATATTACGATTGTTCATTAAATACTGATGTTCAGTCAATAATATTGTTTCAGCGTGACACAGCCAGCAAATAAACACAATTTAAAAACAAAGAAACATTAATTCGTAAATATATATGTATATAAGAACAGATAGAGATAAGCTGAATGTAACTCTAGGAAAAATTTATATATATATATATGTATGTGTGTGTGTGTGCAAAGAGAGAGAGAGAGAGAGAGAGAGAGAGAGAGAGAGAGAGAGAGAGAGAGAGAGAGAGAGAGAGAGAGAGAGAGAGAGAGAGAGAGAGAGAGAGAAGGAGATAATTTTTATAATTGCAAACCTCAGGGGTGTCAGGTCATTTAGTAAGCTATACTCTCTCTCTCACTCTCTCTCTCTCTTAATTACTCACGCTAAGTTATGTAGCTAAAACACTTAATTATATATATATATGTATATACATGCATACACACGCATAAAGATAGATATATGGACACAAATACCGAACAATGAGAATGAGTGCTCAACACCGCATTCATGGATAACAGAAATACACACATATACCTTGCAACACAAATTGATAAACTTATATATATATATATATTTACCAATATATATATGCATGCACACACACACACACACACACACACACATATATATATAAATATATATATATTTATATACACGCACACATATCTATCTCCATATATTTATATACACACTCATATATACTGATATGAGTCTATAAAATGTTATGTAGATACAAGTAAATCTATCTACCTACCTCTTCTTCGTTGTTATATAAAATGTGTGTCTGTATTTGTGTGCGTGTTCTTGAGTATGTGTGTGAAGTAAAATAAAATTAGATAAGAATACATGAAAAATGAATAAATTTTCTTAAATGAATGCAGACACGCATGCACACATACACACACAACACACACACACACACACACACACACACACACACACATGTATATATATATGTGTGTGTATATATATATATATATATATATATATATATACGTTCATGTATGTATACAGACAAAAAATTTCTCTGTTTTTATTCTTTCTCAACCAAGAAAACTTATCCATCTTTTCATGTGTTCTTATCTAATTTTATTGTATTTACCAATTATTTTATGTACTTAACTGTCTGAAAGACATCACACCGATGAAGGAAATGCAATTTCCGAAAGTGAGATGTCTGTGAATGTAGTAAGAACATATGATGAAAGGAAATTAACAAATTAATTTATTCAGAAAAGATAGATAAATAGAAATATATCGTATTGTAATTAGTTTAGAACGAAACGAGAAAGCAAAACAACTATTTACAGCGGCTTTTTCTGTCTCTAAATAACAGCCAGTGATGCATGTGTGTGTGGATGTATGTGTATTGTATAAGTATTTCATTCAAATACGCGTTTGTGTGCGCATGTATGAGCATACACATGTAATCTCTCTCTCTCTTTCTCTCTATCTCTCTCTCTTTCTCTCTCTCTCTCTCTCTTTCTCTCTCTCTCTCTCTCTCTCTCTCTCTCTCTCTTTCTCTCTGTTTCTGTATATATATGTATATTTACACACACACACATATATATACATATATAGTTGAAAGTTATAGAAAAAACAAAAGACAACGGCAGGTGAATATATATATATATATATTCCAATAACACTCTGTATAAACCCTGTATTTGGAATGACCAATTTCAAAGACTGTTGGATTTTACTCATAGGGTATTGGAATCTTAATGATGGATTTACAAATGAAGGGGCGATTTACTTGTTCTTGGTTTTATTTTATAAAAAAAAATCATCAAATCTTATTATCAATATACTTTTAAATGTGAATTATTTTTATTTTTGTTAATTATTCTAATTAGATGCTAGACAATTTTTCTTGTTATTGACCCAAGTTCCAATAGAAACCTGCAGTGTCCGGCCCTGAACTAATTTCGCGGGTTTGCGACGCGTTTGTCATTTTATATTGATGATTGCGTTTCTTTGATTATTAATGAAAGAGAGGAATATATTGTTTCTAACATTAGGGCTCTATTATTATTTCAATTACGAAAACAAAGATTTGGCTTCGTTATTTCGTGGTGGTTTAATTGGTATTTAGATAGAGAATTAATTTTAGTTTATTTCTATTTGTCGTAGGTCGATAATTTGTAAATGTGATGTGAAGTTTCTTTTTAGGACTGAAAATTCTACTATTCTTCCACTCATTAAACTGCTGATGAAAAGTTTTATTTGTACACATGTATACACAAACACACGTAAATAATTACGTGCATACATTTATACATACAAACATTCATACATACATAGATATATACATACATACATACATGCATACAGATACATACAGATATATACATACATAAATACATACATACATAGAAGCATGCATGCATACATATATACATGATTAAGCTCATTTAAAATAAAGAGAACTTGTTAATCTGATACAGTCCGACGATGGCTCAGCTGGCCAAAACTTCGAAGTTACTGTCAGCGTCATTTTTGTTTAACAACAAACACATACACGTACGCGCACACACACACACACACACACACACACACACACACGCACACACACACACACACACACACACGCACATACTGATTGAAGGGGATTATTGCATATCAAAATAAAGTTACAACGCACATGTTGACTTGACGGTTTGACACAAATCAACCGATAAATAATACATGTCCCCAGTGAATTGTTCATCAATGAACGGAGGTTAACTGGTGATTGAGGATAAGCAAATGTACGAGTATCCGAAATTGAGCAGAACATTCAGTGTGGCGTAATATAAGAGCAAAAAATAGTAAAATGTACACCAATGATTATAATCTTTTCTACTCTAGGCACAAGTCCAAAAAATTTTAGGGAGGAGGCCAGTCTATTAGATCGAACCCAATACGCTACGGATACTTAATTTATTGACCCCGAAAGGTGAAATGCAAGGTCGACCTCGACGGAATTTGAACTCAGAACCTAAAGACGGACGAAATACCGCTAAGCATTTCGCCCGGTGTGCTACCTTTTCTGCCAGTTCACCACCTTACACAAATGATTACACAAATATTCATAAGAATACACGACTACGACGTAACATCGTACTTTCAGTTACGTAAGACATGCAACATGCATAAATTTATGCGATATACATCAATATATAATAGCTGCAAATCCTCGGGCATATTTGATATGTTGTAAGACTGATAGGTTCGACAACGTATGAACATACAAAGCGAGAATGATAACAGTTCAACATAGATGTGGGCGGACAATACTCAGCCAACCAGAAATTATATCTAATGAAAGCAGACTGCCTGAGAATCTTCAAGCGAGATTGGTGAGAGATAAAATTATTACTAAATAGAACAAATAATTTTTAAAATATGAAAGAATAGTTGAATGGCTTATTCTATCTTCAGCTGACTTCAAAGCAACAGACTCCGCCCATAATCAGACACCAGCAGCACAAATTCCTTGTCACAAAGACCGGCAAGAAATTGAAAACTGCAGACTTAATCGTAGAGAGACGATGTACAAAATTATATTTATCTTATTGTGTCGCGTTGTTATGATAGTGATACGTATGGGTTGATAAGATTGCGCCGTCTGTTAATTTTCGTAAATTTAATATATATACGAATGTGTATAGTTTAATTACTGTAAAATAACTAGAATGAATACACTAGGGTTTGTTAAGAAAAATATAGCTAATTAGAGTAAAGATGAAATTCAGTGATACCTCGCAGTACAAGTTTAATTCGTTCCATGATCGAACTCGTCTTACGATTTACTCGTTTACTAATTAATTTTCCCCATTGAAATTAAGTAAAATGTAATGAATCCATTCCAGCCGCCACACAAAAAACCACTAAAGAATATTTGTTTATGCGTTTTAAAACAGAAAAAGTGCAGTTACAAATAAAATGACAATTATAAAAAAGAAACATGTAAACTGGTTTTATTAAATGAACTACCTTAAAAACGGGACGATTTGTGTTATCGTACTGCGGATATCTGCTCGTACGAGCCTCGTGTCATACAGCAAATTACTTGTGCAATTGAGCACTCGTATTGCGAGGTTCTACTGTATAAGGATGATTAATCTATAGAAATGTAAAAACTCCCATCGCCATAGCGTAGAGAGATTGAGGAAAAAATAGTGAATCAATCACTGCGAGCCATAATCACAAGTGCAGTAACAGAAAACACAATTTGTAACATGTGACCCGCACGAACATAATCAAAGGTGTGTTTAAACGAAGCTTATGTAGGGAGTTATAAAATTTAAACTTAGTTTCCAATTCATAAATATATATAATTTGTTAATGTGGTGGCACTCCGTCGGTTACGACGACGAGGGTTCCAGTTGATCCGATCAACAGAAGAGCCTGCTCGTGAAATTAACGTGCAAGTGGCTGAACACTCCACAGACACGTGTACTCTTGACGTAGTTCACGGGGAGATTCAGCGTGACACAGAGTGTGACAAGGCTGGCTCTTTGAAATACAGGTACAACAGAAACAGGAAAAAAGAGTGAGAGAAAGTTGTGGTGAAAGAGTACAGCTGGAGTTCCCCCCCACCTGCCGGAGCCTGGTGGAATTTTAGGTGTTTTCGCTCAATAAACACTCACAACACGTGGTCTGGAAATCGAAACCGCGATCCTACAACCGCGAGTCCGCTGCCCTAACCACTGGGCCATTGCGCCTCCATGCATGCTTTACACACACATATACACACACACGCATGCATGTGCATTGGCGGTGGATTTTGAAAGCTCAACAAAAAACCGAGCAAATGTTTCATTAGAGAATTATGTTCGTTATCTCGTGTTTGCGAGATCAAATCTCACCAGATGTGAACAAACGGATACAACAACTGAGGATTTATATAAAGGTAACCAATTACTCTTTCCCTATATCTCAAAATCCTTCGACTTCTCTCTGGAATTCTACCTAATTTCATTTAAATTCCTTACGGCATTATAATGTCATTACCTTTTAACTTTAGGAAAGCTTACCACTATGATAATTCTTAAGAGATTAAATGATGAAAAACAGATATCTGTGGAGACGGATATTCAAAATGAAATTCTAGACATATTTCAAAGAAATTCTCTTTCGTTGTTCAGTGATTTTTAAATTTATTTATCGTTATTTACGTATTTGCTTTATTTATTGATTTATGCTTTTCTGTCTATTGTTTCTTATTCCGTTTAGATTTGTGTACATGAGAGCATGTTGCCTAGTGGTTTGTAGTACTGTTGCATTTACGATCACAAGATCGTGGTTTCAAATCACAGCCCAGGCGATACACTGTGTTTTTTGAGTAAGAGAAAAAAAGTCGCGTTCCTCTGCGATCTCACATGGCTCTAGTAACACAGGAATAGATGGTTGAATATTTCTATGAGCACATAACCCCTAAAATTTGGCCTCCTAATTTCCCAGATGTCAATCCATTGGACTATTACATGTGCAGCGCTGGTGAGAGAGAGGTCAATAAACACGCCCATAACATCAAAGATTCTTTGAAATCTACGATTGTCAGTTATGTTCAAAATGAACCCATACGCTCAGTCTGGAAATCGTAACCGCGAGTTAGCTGCCCTTACTGGGTCATTACGCATCCACGCACCCTGTATATATGCACACACACACCTGATGTTTAGCACATCGTGCACTTGCACAAGCAATGTCGATTTCATTGAGGGCATTTGTACAGCACAAACAGTTAGTCACTGTAAACATATCATTAATGGAGGTTGTTCATAAAGAAACTGTTGAAACCTTTTCTGTTGTTCACGACAGGGAAGTCTACCCTTAAGTTAGTTTAATCAAACTTTCGGTGAGCTGGCCGAATCATTAACACGTAGGGCAAAATTACTTATTGGCATTTCCTAGGGCGCTTTATGACCTGGGTTCAAATCTCACCGACTGACAACAGGCATTAGATTATACAGCCTCGTAACTTAGCAATCTAGCAAAATAGAGCGATAGAATAAATGCTAGGCTTTAAAACAAACTACTCGGGTCCATTTGTTCGACGAAACATTTCAAGACGTTGCCCCTGCTTGGCCACAGTCCAATAAATGAAATAAGTAAAGGATAACCTCAGAATTGAGAGCAGATCATAAAGGGTCGAAAGAAATACTTATTTCTTTATTGCTCACAAGGGGCTAAATATAGAGGGGACAAACTAGGACAGACAAAGGTATTAAGTCGATTACATCGACCGCAGTGCGTAATTGGTACTTAATTTATTGACCTCGAAAAGATGAAAGGCAAAGTCGACTTCGGCGGAATTTGAGCTCAGAACGTAACAGCAGACGAAATACCGCTAAGCACTTCACCCGGCGTGCTAACGTTTCTTATTTCTTTATTGCCTACAAGGGGCTAAACATAGAGGGGACGAACAAGGACAGACAAAGAGATTAAGTCGATTACATCGACCGTAGTGCGTAATTGGTACTTAATTTATTGACCTCGAAAAGATGAAAGGCAAAGTCGACTTCGGCGGAATTTGAGCTCAGAACGTAACAGCAGACG
>NC_068983.1:56521283-56529148 GCF_001194135.2 Octopus bimaculoides
ATATATATATATATATATATATAAAAGTTATATATATATATATATATAGATATATATATATATATATGCACAAAAATATATGTGCATAGTTATCTATATGTATGTATATAAATACAGAATAAATATATGCATGGATATCTAACTGTCTATCTATAAATCTATGTATGTATGTATGTATGTATGTATCTATGTATCAATACTTACAATTTATAATCGTGGCACTCCGTCGGTTACGATGGCGAGGGTTCCAGTTGATCCGATCAACGGAACATCCTGCTTGTGAAAAGTGTAAGTGGTTGAGCACTCCACAGACACGTGTACCTTTAATGCAGTTCTCGGGGAGATTCAGCATGACACGGAGTGTGACAAGGCTGTCCCTTTCAAATACAGGCACAACAGAAACAGGAAGAAAGAGTGAAAGTTGTAGTGAAAAAGTACAGCACGCTACCAAAATAGCACAAGCATTCAGTTATTCAGTTCCTTCAAAGTGGCACACATGTCACTACGTCGACTGGATGGATTCTTTTACAAACATATTTTCAACTATTGACAAAGACCTTCTTTGATTTCATCTAGGTTGCCATTTAATCACTCGTTAGTTACTGAAAGTTGTTGGTTTTACTTATCTGACACACGTCTACTATAGTCGTTTTCCTGCGCATGTTTCTCAGGAAAACACTTAACTTTCCCAAAGATTACGTCAATTTGACGTTCTTTGTCCTTAAAGGAGAAATACAAGTGCACACGATCTATTTCAGTTCCTGCGCTACAGGTGGTAGAAAAGTAAATTTAAAATTGAATTCTTAAAATATATTTTAAAATATATTTGTAGTTTTAGATCAGCTTATCTTAGTTGAGTCATCTAAATGTTTCAATTCTATTTGTCTCTTTCCTTAGGCAGTTTGCTTCTTGGTCCTTGTGTTAGACCGTCTTTGTTGCATTGTAAACGCCTAAACGTTTTTAAAAGCGTGGCACACGCATAAAAATATACTTGTCTTTGCAGAAGTCATCCATTGCACGTGCTATTCTTTCTGCTTTAATTAGCAATCACCATTATCGGTAAGATTGTCCACGAAGTAATTTTCATATGTCGACATTAAAATTAAAATTGATCTTCTTAATGCTGTTATTGCGGTTCATTTTAATGCGGTTATCGATGAAGTCATTATTGTTGACAATACAGATATTTGAGAAATTATACTTAATATGCAGGGTTTTTTTTTCCAATCTGTTTCTCAGAAAGCAGACATTAACTTTTATTAATATAGGAATTACCTCATGGCATCGCTGCTGTTATATTCAAATGAGTTTCTTTTGTGTAGGTGGACAAAATAAAAACAAAATTTATTCTAAAACTGAAAAAAAAAAATGAATATTAAACTATATTAATAGTAAAGTTTTCTACGTCGGCAAGTCGGCAAAACTGTTAGCAAGCCGGTCAAAATGTTTAGCAGCATTTGGTCCGTATTTACGTACTGCTTTCAAATTTCACTGATGTTGACTTTGTCTTTCATCCTTTCGGAGTCAATACAATAAGTACCAGTTGAATACTGGAATCGATGTAATCGACGTAGCTCCCCCGCCCCACTCCAGAAATTGCTGGTCTTGTGCAAAAATTTGAAACTTGATATTAAACTTCTTAATATAATAATTATGGTTTTAGATTTTGGCACGCAGCTTGAATGGCTGAAAGGCATAATCAACCACGGCGGAATTTGCGCTCGGAGCATAAAGAACCGGAAGAAATACAGCTAAGCATTTTGTCCGACGTACTGACTCTGCTGTCAGCTCGTCACCTTGGTATAATAATAACAATGGCTTAAGTTTTTGCCTCAAGAGTAACAGTGTTTTACGGATGGGCCTTACTTTATACCATCAACTTAGAAGTTCACTGGAATGTTGAAATGTTAAATCGTAGACCCTTAAACGATAAAAAGCAAACATGACTTTGCTTGTATTTGAGCTCAGAAAACATTACAGTAACGTATTTTTCAGGTTTAAACAAATAAGCACTAAAATCGATTCATTTGACTAATGTTCTTCAATGCGTTGCTCCAGCATGGCTGCAGTAAACTGACTGAAAAAAGATAAAAGATACGTGCATGATGATCACTCCATCTCTGTAGATGATAACCGTCTCCTTGTGTTTTGTTGTTTTTAATGCCTATTCAGGAGCTTATTCAGTTTCGTTGCAGATCTGCATTCTTCGAAGCATAGGTGACAGATGAAAGTTGTTATGCTTGCAACTGGTTAGCTCTGCACACATCGCAAATTCTCCACTGCCGTAGAACTCTCAGATGGGCTGATAAGTGACAGATGAAGACACCTTGAAGAGACGTCTACACGAAACTGGATTGTAGTGATAAGCGCTTGTAGAATACAACACAAGTACCATTCTCTAGGTTTCTTTAACTAGTATGTAATGACAGGTAGAATAGAAATGGCCAGTAATCGCATGAGACCACAGGTTTTACATTGTTCCACTAGAAGAATGCTGGTTCAGTACTTAGGGAGCACTCACTGCTAGTGGTTTATTGCGCACCTTGACAACAACCAAGGGTATTTCTGCGTCCCCGCACTGAGATGAATTGCCGTCACATGCTAATTAACCCATAACTGGGACCGATATATGCGTTCAGGTCAGGGTTGGCTTGCAAACAATAGTGGCTAAAAGGTAACATATTCAGGGCATATACATACATACATACATACGAAGGGGTGCTGAAAAATTCCTGGGATCAGTTGATTATAATTTTATCCAACATATTCCCCTCTCAGATTCACCTACTTATTGCAGCGCTCCTTCAGTTTTTCTAGGCCCTGTAAAAGAACTCGGAAGTCTGGCCTCCATCCAGGACTTTCGCGATACCCTTAATGCCAGAGACGTTTCATTTCCAGCGCCCTGTATATATATATATATATATATATGGTCTTAGAATTTTCGGGTATGTAATTACGAGGTTCTCCAAATCGAATGTTTTCTTTTCTGAATATGTATTAGTATTTCTTCACTGTGACCAATTAAATTTCATAGAGTATATTATTGTCCTGCAACTTCCATATAGTCGAGAAATCAATTATTGCATTTCGTCTTTCTTCGTTATGACACTGAACATTTTTATAGAATAGTGTTTTTGAGCTATTAACTGATAGCTATATTATATTTGTGCCTTTTGTAAGCATTCCTATTTTATATACTAAGTTGGAAAATAGAATTTAGTGGAACACAATAGAATTCCTACAAGTACAGTTATTAGGATTATTATCTCAACTTATAATTAATTTCGATAAATTAGATTACGTTGTTCTTTGGGATAGGTTAAATATAGTTGACTAGGGGAGTTTAAAGGTGATTTTATTACAAATTATATAAAAATTCTATAGAATTCTACAGAAAACGTGTGCTTATAATGTGCCCTTAGTATACTGTGGGGAAGGTTGTATCGCTCGATATGATTTCGTCGATTTCAGTTTTTCCTCCTACTATCAAATCTTAGCTGCGAACAAGCTTCGATCTAGAATCCCATAATAATTCAATAAATAGGCTTAATACATTTGTTTAGACTTTTCTTAAACTTGCTGTTCCCTATCAAGGAAAAAATGTCATATGAAATGCTGTTATGTAATGAATTCCCGACTTAATTTTAAAACCAAATGTATTGTCTGTCAAAATGATAGTCTTCCCGTCACATATGTTTGATTTACGAATCGGATTTTCTCCTTCAAATACTTGAAGTCTATTTTATTTTCCATAGCTGAAGCTGCAATATTTTTGTAGATATTCTCAAATGTTGCATTCTATATTGGAAATTCAATTTACAGTACTTCATTTGATATCTATGCTCTATTATATTTTTTGCGATTTTCTATCGGAAAGCCATATATTACTGTTTAATAAAGGACGAAAAACATTAGAAGAATAGGATGTATATTCTAACAGAATGCGGAATTTCCTTTTAGCTTCACATCACGCCTTAGCATATTACTTTTACAGAGCAGAATTACAAAACAAAAAAGTTATGAAAGAAAAAGCGGGAAAGTTGTACCGTAATGAATATTCTTAGCCGTTATAAAAATCAATAAGTCAAACTGCAAGTTTTATATTCATTCTAATAATGGTCAAATGTCCAAAAATATAACATTTGAATCAAGGCGTTCCATTGATAATTGACAGATGGACAGTAGGACAATTGAAATAGAATTCAATTGAAATGAAATATCCAGAAACAGAAATAGAATATGGAATATGAGATACGCATCTTGAATATGTTATCTGAAGGAGCGGTTAATTAGTTTTAAGCGTCAGTATTTGTCAATATATCGATCAGCGAATAAAACAATATGTAAACCATTTATTCAAAACTTAGATGAAAGAGTAAAATTACATGGTTTGTTGCACTAAATATGAACTATATCTCGTAGCCGACATTATTCTAGTTATTCCGTTAACAGCTTTTAAACTATGAAAATTTGAAAAACGATACATATTGGTTATTTAAAGAATAATTGATCGAATTAGATATTTTCTAGAAATAAGCTAGACAGTTTATCCAAGTTAATGTAGCTAGCTACCTCGTTTATTTTTTAAATGTTTTTAGCTTCTGGTATACTGTTCTTAAGATGTTTTATTCTCTGTTCAAATAACCTAGATGAATAATAACCAAAGTATAATGACACACTTGAATATTTTGTATAAAATACCATTGTCACCCCCGCCTTAGCGAAGGCGGAGGTATTGTTTTCAGTCGTGTTTGTTTGTTTGTTTGCTTGTCTGTCCGTAGACAAGATATCTTAAATACCGATCGATAGATTTGAATGAAAATTTCAGGGATGTTTGGCGTCGTAACTGGCACGAACTGATTAGTTTTGGGGATCGACAAGGATTCTGGATTATTTTCTCTGATTCTTTTACTTAATTTTTGAGAGCGGTCAGGTTCATTTTTAGTATTCTCGTTTGTGAGAGCAGTCGAATTTATTTCAGATATTCTCATTTCAAAAATATCATCTTCGGCTAATCGTTGAGAGGACGTAGGTGTTTCGTTGGCCGAGGTTTGCGCTCTCTGAGAGCTCTTGTTATATATTTTAATGATTTATTTTCTTTGGGACCATGTATTGCGGAATGCAAGTTGAAAAGATATAGTGAAACTTGACAGCAGTCTGAAGTGCGGTACATTGTGCAACTTTACGTGTTGAATTGGATACCAAACTCGTTGGGGTAGATATTGGTGCCGCATATTTTCATGGTTCAGCTCCGTATAGTGCTGCTGGTTTAGCAAACTCAAGCCATATGAACAGTCACGCCATGGAATAATTCTGAAAAAATGGGGTGATGGTCTTCAAAGAAACTGGCCTAACTATATGAATTGCTACCAGCTTAACTAAACCTAGACCTGGGGAGGAGCAAATACTATTTCTGCAGAAAGCTCACGGAGGAGACTGAATATAATAAACGCTCCAAATACCTTGGCCAACTCTAATAAGAAATCTAGTCACAAATACCAGTTGAAGAATATTTAATCTGTCAGCAGACAGTGCTGCACCTCATAATAATGTGAGGAGTGATTTTACTGATATATGGAAGACATCCTACTGCCACACACAAAGCTGAAAACAATGAGAAAGAGAATCTTAATCTGTTTTAATCTTCTATTCAACTTAAAGTTTTCAGTCAATGTAGCTATAGATCCTTGACGCTAATTAAAAGCGTTTTCCTGAGTAGGCATACAGACCTTTTGATACCCATAAGGACAAGGTTAGTTACTAATGTCTAGATAATATGAATTCAAACATAATATACTACATATTCGCAAGCACACTCTTACACAGCCCTCCGAAAACATACCAAGTACCTATTGCAAGGCTCGCGCATTTCGAAAGCTTTAATCTACAGAGCCATCTCAAACCCAAATATGACATGACAATGATTTAAAGAGAAGTAATGCCTGACTCATACAAGAATATTTTAGGATGGGGAAAACTCCATCCTGTTGTGGTGCTTCATCTGGAGACACTTTGATAGCTTCATTTGTGGAGATCATCGATAGGACGTTTGCAACATTTAATGGTACATCCTTGAAAGCAGTCTTCAGACTGAACTGAGGATCGTGATTACCACTTCTGTCTCCGTGAAAAGAGTGGCACATACTCCACCAGCCCGCAGTCTACATCAAAAGGGAGAATGGGATATCTTATTGCCGTCAGGAGTACATCCACACAAGGGCATGTTATACAATCCTTGCCGTTAGTATAAACTACAAACTACACGTTAGTCACGCGATCTCAACTGTACAAAATGGTTACTTCACGTACTTTGTACTTTGAATACTTTACCGTCCCTAATGAGTTCAAAGTACACAGAATGATAACTGAGTGATTGCTACTAACCTTTCGACTACCCTGACGCATGCGATACCCAATACGAGGATGTGGTGTCGCTGGATATACCCGACGGCAGACTGACATTAAAGTGAAGCTACGTCCTGCTTACATCCTGTCCGTAACACATAAACCTAAACATAAAAAAAATAATAAGGCATGTCCTTTCGATAGCACCACAGCCACGTAATCTGGGCTGACGAACAGAGGCTGAAACACCTATAATTAAATTTGAATTTGTTTTCAACTCTCTTATTCTGTCTTGGAACAGATGACGAAGCGAACGTGTCCAATGCTCACGTAACTTCATGTAATAAAGAACTGAGTGCAAACTTGTAAGTAAGTAAGTAAGTAAGTAAGTATGTATGTATGTATGTATGTATGTATGTACGTACGTATGCGAGTCTGTGAATATGTGTTTGTGTGGATATATCGATTAACTAGGAGTAATAATGAATTGATATATCAGTGATATAAGGTTACGTGTTAACGAGGAAAATATAACGGCAACTGGCTGCTTATTAATATGAATATTACGGATAATAGATGTTTGTTGTATCAGCTTTAATATTTGTATTGCTTTATCTTCAAGAAGTTTGATAGAAGTCGAGAAAAAGAGATGGAAGATAAATATTTACTTTCAATTAGTAGATCAAAGGAATGAAACATTTTGCTGTCACATAATTAGCATGATTTTTTTCCCTTCATCCACATATCACATCAGCATTTGTGAATGGATGCATTTATGCAAGCTTGCACCTATTTACGTACCCGCATGAACAGACACAAACACACACATACAGGCACAAACAAGCATCAGCACACATAAACGCGTACATCTGCACTTTCGGTCTACGCAGTAGTTTCTCCTGTACATACAGAAAAGCTCGTATTTGTACAGCTACTTGATGCATGTGGCTTAATAATTAATAATTAAGATGTTCGGCTCACAATCATAAGGTGTCTGGTCAGTACTTGGAGCGTGAGGTGCATTGTGTCTCTAATCAAGGTATTCCATGACTCGTTGCTCGAATGTACTAAGCTGTAACGAGTACCAACCAGATGCTGGAGTAGTCTTCTCTTCTTCATGGTGTTACATCATGTATTGTCCGACATGTTAAGATGAACAACAGTGTGCCTCGCCTGGTCGCAACTATGTAAAAACGCAGAGCAAATATCGAAAGCAAAGCACAAGATTCGAAATCATATTCGCTTGCTAATGATGCTTGGTTGCACACTAATGTATGCCTAAAATAGTGTTGTCTGTATTGATATCCACAACTGAACACTTTTACACGCACACACGCACACTCGTCTCGCTCACACTCACACGTGCACACATATATATATTCTTTTAATCCTTCATTTGTTTCAGTCGAGCAAATCGAACCCAGGATTTATGCTTTTACCGAACTTCTAATTTACGCGCTACCATCGGTTTTCAAGCAATGTTGGGGGGACAAACGCAGACGCACAAACACACATGCATG
>NC_068983.1:56529753-56533170 GCF_001194135.2 Octopus bimaculoides
ATATATGTGTGTGTGTGTGTGTGTGTGTGTGTGTGTGTGTATTCTCTTATTCTTTTATTTGTTTCAGTCATTTCACTGCCGCCATGCTGGAGCACCGCTTTTAGTCGAACAAATCGATCCCAGGACTTATTCTTTGTAAGCCTAGCATTTATTCTATCGGTCTCTTTGGCTGAACTGCTTAGCTACCGAGATGTAAACACATCAACATCGGTTGTCAAGCGATGGTAGGTGGTCAAACATACACTCACACACACACACACACTTACATGTATGTACATATACGACAGGTTTCTTTCAGTTTCTGTCCACCAAATCCACTCAGAAGGCTTTGATCAGCCCGAAGCTATTGTAGAAGACACTTGCCTAAGGTGCCATGCAGTAGAACTCAACCCGGAGCCATGTGGTTGGTAAGCAAGCTACTTACCACAGAGCCACTCCCCTGTGTCTGTATATATATATATATATATATATATATATCAAATGGATGTCTTATAAAACTATTCCGCACATACAAATACCGCCATACCAACAATACAACATACCTCCATCATCCGCTGTCCCACAGGTATCACCATGGTTTCGACATATACTTATATGCGTGCGTGTATGTAAAAAGAGTTCAGTTGTGGACATCGATACAAACGTTATGTATGTATTATATTATACTGTGTTTTATTATATTACATCATGCTTCATTAAGGTGATAAAGCTATAAATTGCGATGTGTCACGCCATTTTTTTTCTTTTTTGTTACATTTCAATTATATTTAATATATTTTTGATACTGCTTAATGCCTTCAAGGTGATAAATGTAAAAAATTTAAAAAAATTGAAATTATAAATTTTATTCTTTTTTAATTCTATATTTGTCATCTTAATAAGATACAAATTCTGATGTGTTTTAACAACAAATCAAAGCGTGTACTCATTGACAGGGAAAATACATGCTTCGTTTCTCTCCGTCCAAACAAGATCAATAATTATCTTCAACATGTGGCTGTGTTTCTTTTCTGTAATTAGCTATATATACCCGTTGCACTTTTTCTCTTTCCATCTACCACCCTTCTCTCTCTTTACCTCATTATTTCTCCATGTTTTTCTTGTCCTCTTGTGTATATCACTTGTGAATCTCTTTTTTTTTATTTCGTATTTGTTCTATGTCTATGGTTCAACTCAATATATATATATAATAGTACAGTCGCCTTCCTCTCAGCCCTGCGTCTTATGCTTCTCAGTTGGTTACTTCAGTTATTATTTGTTTCTTATTACATTACACACAACACTTAATCGCTTCCTTCCTCCACTCCAGTAACTCATTCTCTACGCTTTCCTTCTTACAATCGCATCTCTTATCCAACTCTATTCACCTTTCAGCAAAGCCAATTCCATTTACTTCAATCTCCTTCCGCTTTTCTTCTGTTTGTGTCTCCTTTTTCTATCGGAATTCCTGTGATTTCTGATTCTTACTGTCTCTCTATTTAAAGATTATATGTAATTGAATATTTGTAAAAATATAATTTTATATCGTGAAGTATATTTGCCACCTCAGAACGTAATGATGGGAGAAATACCGCTAAGCATTACGCCTGGCGTGCTAACGTTTTTGCCAGCTCGCCGCCTAATAGGATCATGATATTGCCTTACTTGTAGGTAAGATACTTGTGAGACGTTTATTGAATCGTTCACAGATATGATCCATCATTACCCCAGAAACTGAATGCAGATTCAGATCTAGAAAAAGCTCTCTCTCTCTCTCTCTCTCTCTCTCTCTCTCTGTATATATATATATATATATATATATATATATATATATATATATATATGATCTTGGGCCTCCAGCCAGTGTTTTCGCAATATCCTCAAACCCAGGAACTGTTCAGCAACTCCTTGTATATCAAGATAACAATTATAATATCGTGAAATATATTTGCCACCTAAATGCGGCTAACCCTTAAGTGTTGATGCTACAGTAGCTTATAACACTAGGAAGGCATCTCTTTCAGCTGACTATTGACACACTATCTGTGCCCGATCAGTATTTGCAAAGGGAAGTCATCGATCCCATCTCCAGCCAGACGTGATACACACGGACCCGAGTTTCTGAGTATTGACCTGTCATCACCGTGTGACAACTACCGGTTGGTGTTGGGAAGTGGTTCTCAATGCAAATATATATACGAAAAGTCACTGATCTCGAAAAAGTGGAAGCGAGCAATAATAAATCTCTGAGCGAGATATAAACAGTAGCCGCACGACATCGTGAAGTATATTTGATAGGACACAGACAGTGTGTTTGTTAGTAACCAGCTGGAGGAGATGTCGTCTTGGGGCTACAAGCTACAGTAGCGTCAACCCTTAAGGGTAAGCCACATTTAGGTGGCAAATATACTTCACGATGTCGTGAAGTTAATGTTTATGCCAAGCTCAGAGTTTTATTATTGCTTATAATTTCATATATTAAATGTCAATGTTTCGTACCACAGTGATTTTAAACATAGATTTGATCAAATATATAGAATATATCTGACTGCGGTGTTATAAATATCCAGTTGTATCTAAAAGTGGTACGGCGAAACTTAGAGTAACGTCAATCTCATATTATATCACATAAATCACATATCTATATTTTATATATATATATATATGTGTAGATATATGTGTGTGTGTGTATACGTGCGCATACACATGCATGTGTTTATGCTATGTGTGTATTATGTGTGTCTTCGCATCTATACCTCTGTGCGTGCGTGTGTGTGGGGTGTGTGTATGTGTGTGTATGTGTCTGTGCACGCGCATGCGCGTAAGTTTTGATAATTCACTCCTCAGGAGACAACTCATTTTATCGTTTGATCGAGTGAAGAAGTGAACAATTAATCATATCTCAGCAGGAATCTAATGAGAGAAGGACAGCTTAAAGAAGGAATAACTGGTTTCTGAAGAGAGAAAGAAAGAGAGAGAGAAAGAGAGAGAGAGAGGGAGAAAGGGGAGAGAGAAGGATGGAGGTTAAAAGATGAAGTGAGAGAAATAAAGGGTGGTAAATAGAGGGGAGAGAGAGAGAAGAAAAAGGGCGACTTATTTATTTCGGCATCAAAGATAATTTTGTGTAAAACTAATGGAAATATTTTTTTTATTTCATTTACGGTTCAAAGGGAAAAATAACAGCTTCAGTACCCGCAACACGAGCTGGAACAACGACAATAATTGCAGAAACAGCCTCAATATCAACAAAAACAATATCGTCATCAACGGTAAAGTAAAATAACGACGCCATCGCTAACAAGGGTAACAACACAATGAAATCAACAACGATTGTAACAATGACGACGAAGAAAAATGATGCTTTCATCAACAATAACAACAGCGTAGAAGCAACATCCTCTGAAGAACACAAGTGAAATAGTGCAAAAAAAAAAAAAC
>NC_068983.1:56533504-56534009 GCF_001194135.2 Octopus bimaculoides
ATTGCTATTAATTAATCATATCCTTCTGATTGTTTCGCAAAAGTTCTTCAACCTCTTCTCCTCCTCCTCCATCTTCTTCTTAATTTTCTTCTTCTTCTTCTTCTTCTTCTTCTTCTTCTTCTTCTTCTTCTTCTTCTTCTTCTTCTTCTTCTTCTTCTTCTTCTCGTTGTTGTTGTTGCTGATGTTTTTCTTCTCAAAATCTCCTCCTCGACCCTTTCTCTTTCATCTTATCCTCTTGTTTCTCTCTCTCTCTCTCTTCTACCTCACCGCTTTCCCTCTCTTGTTTCACCGACTCTAATCGCGATTTGTTTTTCTCTGGCGATATAATGATATCGATGCTATAATGAGAACATTAGGATAAAGATGATTTCACTGACAATTGATAAAATCTAAAATAATCAACATATACATGCATATATAAATGTGTGTGTGTGTTTCTGTGTGTGTATATGTGTGAGTGTGGCTGTGTGTGTGTGTGTGTGTGTGTGTGTGTGTGTGTGTGTGT
>NC_068983.1:56534562-56538840 GCF_001194135.2 Octopus bimaculoides
ATATATATATACACACATACGTATATACGTATGAACTCTGATATGATATACGTGAATATATAACAACAATATATGTATATGCATATATGAATAACTCTTTCAGTATGTTGTGCGTGTGTGTGTGTGTGCGTGAACGTGTTTCAACGAAGAGTGAAAAGAGAGAAAGATGAAAACAGCAGAGGAGCTGTTGAACGATTGAAAAGATGGCTAGACTAAAAATCTTACTTGGGATACAACGTTTGTTTTTATAGCACACTACATTTGTTCAAATCATCATTTACTATCTCCTCAGAAGTATGGAAACCTGCAATGAGACAAAATATCTCCACAAAATCTTTGGTTCATCATTAAACAAGATGTTTATGCCAATGGACGCCAATTTACGTCGAAGGATGTCTTATGGGCGACCATCAAAACTGCAGCAGAAGCAGTCCAAGCTGGTACTATTAAGAAATTAACAGATTCCATGACTAATAGGGTTTTTGAAGTTATCCGTCGAAATGATTCCCATGTGGCTTTAATTAATAATTCATTATGTCAATAAATATTATAATGTTATTATGGTTTTCTGTTAAATATATACTCAATGTATGCTTAACATGTATCACTACCCTTCATT
Source organism: Octopus bimaculoides (assembly GCF_001194135.2). NCBI lineage: Eukaryota > Metazoa > Mollusca > Cephalopoda > Octopoda > Octopodidae > Octopus > Octopus bimaculoides. Next base: position 56,535,182 of record NC_068983.1, read on the forward strand.
TTCTAGAAAATAAAAAGAAGTCTAGATGGACTATTTTTCATCAAAAGCTATTAGTGTTGTTCACCTACAAACTGAAGAATCTGAAATAAAAAAGAAAGGACGTAACACAGAATATTGAAAGCATAACAATGGTGTTGTTATAGTGTGCAAACCAGCTGGGAAAAGTTTTGTTAAAATCGATTCCCAGAAAACTGGGAAATCCTAAATTTCATTCCTGAGGTATTAGCGTGGCTCTGGGTGTATATAATAAAATTGCCACAGCCAGTGAAAGTTTTAAAATGCCATTGATACATGATAGCAAGGCAGCTAATCCTATTGCAATTAATAGTGTCCTAAGAAGAGAGGATTAAGGAGGTTCAAGAGAGAAAAAGAACTTAGAAACAAGAGTTGGTAGAGGACTTCCAAGATAATGAGTGGAGAAAGAGGTGTTTTTTAACAGATGTTGGCAGTTGAGGGCTTGCAGGTCGAAAACTGAATAAAGCTTATGGAACTTTGAGCATGACAGCAATGGGCAGAAGAGCTATCAAGAAAAAACGTAACGGCTGCAGAGAAAATAAACACTTAGGCGGCTCTTAATGAAAAGAGGTGGTTGGTGGGATCAGTAGGGTGCCGCTTATATACAGTTGTAATAAAGATAAAGAGAGGTTGGGTAGCCTAAATAAGTGTGTATGTTAAAGACACGAAACCCCCATTGACACCAGAATGTAACATTGACGACATGTTCAAGTATTACATTTGCAGATATATATTTAACCGACAAAGAAATGTTCATACATCTTTCTTCTGTAATACAATCGATATATTTTCTCACAAAAAGTACTGCAATATATTTCTGAGACTCCAAATATCACGTAAAGTACTGAAGAAAAATTAACTCCTTTCGACGTCGAGAATTTTAGTTCTTTGATCTAAGTTTTTTTGTTTTTCATTCTTTTGTATTGATTCCTCTTTTCTTAACTTATTGCATATCGATTTTATTTTATAAAATTGTATTTCTGTGTGTCTGTTATAGTTATTACTCATTATTTTTTTTCTATCGCAATAACTCTGTTACCCGCCTAAAGTACCAGGAATAACTTTTTAACCACCATTTGCTTCGTCGCTGGATTGAATCGAACAGATTTACACAGACACACAGACACAGACACGCAGACACACAGACACACACAGACACACACACGCACACGCACACACAAAGCCACACACACACACATATATATATATATATATATATATATATATATATATATATATATATATATATATATATATATATGGGTGTATATTCAAAAATAAAAATAGTTAGGCATTAACCACAGTGCTATTCAAGATATTTTATTAGAGTATCAAATATATGTTTACATGAACAAGCTTGATAGCGATTTAGAAGTTCTGCCGTGTGTCGTCTTCATCAGCATGTCTGATGAACTTGACACATAGCAAAACCGCTAAGTATATGTCAAAATATCAAATCTTTTCATTTGTAAAAATCTATACGCACCTACACTCATTCAGACAAAACTATGTGAAGCATATATTGAGTGCTACATTATGAAAGTATTCTATTTCGGTACTGATAACACGTGTATGTGACCGTGTGTATGTGTATTATTGCAATATCAAATGTGTCTTTCTTTTGAAAATTTTGCTCCCTTTCTAGCGTGTTGATACACAAGATAGAGAAACTTTTTTGGTTTCTCAGATTTAAGTGCTGCGCGTTTATCATTAATGTAATGCTACAATTGTTTATAAAATGTGGTTAACGTTGGAGGTTTGAAAATTTTCGAATTATGTCTGTTTTTGGTGTAGTGTATTTGTTGGTGGTGTTGGGACATTCATTCTTCTCTTGGAGTTTGTGTTTATCCCTAGGTTTTCCGGGGATGTAGATGATAGAAATTTCTTACTTTGGTAACTGTGGTAAATTTGTTTTGTTTTCACGTATAATGTATTTATTGCTACATTACATAATATGTACCCTTCCAGTTGTTTGTTCAGAAATTACGTTGTAGTCTTTCTAGCAAATGCGGGTAACAGTATAGAGGCTCCTTCATTTTATTATGGCGTGGTGTATTGACTTTTGTGTTGATGTATTTGTTACTCATAACCTGTGCTTCTTACCAATAAGCTATCTTTGTCTTTGGTAAAGTGTCTTCGTTTACAATGAAACGTTTCATTTGTAGATTATGTATCTCTTAGGTTAAACGCGAATCTAATTATCAACACCTTCGAATTTGAAGAATCAGTTTGTGTGGCAACAATGAAATTTTCCGTCATTTCGAGTTTTGTGATTTCTCTCCTTATTTACACTTTATTCAGTATCAATATGATTATTCACTAATCGGTATTAATACAATAATTCATTATTCACTATTAATGTCACTATTCACACTTCAGTATTAATATAAATATTTATTGTACAGTAATTAATAATGGCAAACAAATGACAGTAATAACAAAGACTTGGAGAAAACTGGCCTCCGGGCGGTTTTCTCCTTGCCAATATGATAACGATATATATTTATCTCTATATATGTATGTGTGTGTGTATGTATATGTGTGCGTGTTTGTGCACACACATAGACATACACTCAAAAGTACAAACGCACTCCACGCCCATACATGCATCAATAAATCTATCTATCTATCTATCTATCTATCTATCTATCTATCTATCTATCTATCTATCTATCTATTATCTGTACTTGTACGTGTGTGTGTATGCGTGTACATGTTTGTGTGTGTGTGATAGAGAGAGAGGGAGAGAGAGAGAGAAAGTGAGCGTGTAAGTTGTTACATAGCATCAACGTACTACATTTTCTTATGCAACTTTGCCTAGCTTGAGACTGTTGGTTTTGATTTGAAAGACATTTGTCACCCTTATCAAGCAAGTCGCATTCCCACGCATAGCCCTTCCTTCGTTGTCTCCATTAACCTTCCATTTATTAGTGAAGCGTTAGCCTAAGTCGTAGATATAAACATCTGTGCCGATGGTATCTCATTCTTTCTATATCATTAAACACCGGTTATTTGTTCAATACAATATTTATTTACGAACTATCTATGAGAATTTTGCTGTTTACATTTTTGCTGTTTACAGCGAATAGAAATACATCGCAATTGTTGTGTGTTTACCAAACCTTGGCGTGTTTGATGGTAAAACTGTTTTGTATTAAGAAGAATGTTTGCAAAACTACAATACGTCTGTTCTATTATTTACATAAATGTATTGATTTCCGACAAATTTAAAACATGTGAAACAGAGGTGTGAAGTTGAATAGAATGGCAACAAAAGTTTTATATTTTAGGTTTAACATTTGGAATGAGGTATTTTCTTCTTTACTACGAGTTAATATATTAGATTTGCTATTGTAATGGTTATTATAATGTCTTTGTGTGCATAGACCAAAATCACTACACAAATACATTTGTATTTCCATATATTTATAATATTAAACAGTTTATACATTATGCACGTTTAAAGTTTATTTGAATTATGCAGCTGAACATTGTTGTAATGGTGTATGTAATACTTAAAGATTTACAATGTGGAAAACAAAGAGAATGTGATTAGTTAATACTGCTTTGATACGTGTCCATTGTTATAGATATAAAAAAAGAACGTAAGCAGATTATTAGATACAATGAAAGATATATATATA
>NC_068983.1:56538912-56547209 GCF_001194135.2 Octopus bimaculoides
TATATATAATATATATTTATGTTGACATTGAAAGGTAAGATTCACTTACTTTTTGTTGAATATGTATTTTTAGTGCATGTTATATAAGAACAAAAAAGAGACGAGAGCACACACGGAAGAAATTGACAACACTTTGTCTCGAATGAGAGTTTAATCTGGTGTGGAGTTCCAATCGTCAGCTTTTACAACCGTGGGCAAGACTTTCTAGAACATTCGATTTACAATTCAGGTGGAAGTTGACATAACTCTTTTTAACAGTTACCGCCGTTAAATAATATAAGCCATCCGATGGTGAGTGGCCGGCAAAAATGACTAGGCCGTGGCTCTTAGCTAGAAATCTTAACGAGGCTGTTCGAATCGAGGCAGAGATCTACTACAGCAGATGTTTGCAAAATATTTTAATTTTTATTTATTTTTGCAAAAATCGAAATAGCTCGTTTGGCCGAAGACCTAACAGCCCTTGATTCAGTTTTGGGTTTCGAAATATCAATATTATGTTCTTGAAATACTACAAGGAGGTTAATACAAAGAAAATGTTTCTGTTGCATCTGTTATCATTCATTGTGTCATATTGTGATTGTTCTGTTATATTTTACATAGAATGCTGTAATGTCTTAACACTGGGTGACACTTCTTATACAGTCATATGCGCAATGGCCTTCCTGCTTTTGTATGTTGATAACGATATTCTCTGATATGTCCTCTTTACCTGACGGTATGGTATGCTTTAAGAAAAAAAGGTGGTTACCATTGTAGTACATCGAGCTGCTATGTAGAGGCTCTTTTGCTTACTAGTGGCTATCTCATAGAAGCCTGGCGTTGCAGCGAGGGGAAAAGAACGATAGAGAAAGACAGATATGAACTGAAAGAGCTGTATCCATTGCCCCATATATCACTGTTGAATATTGAAAAATGAGTCAGACTGTGCTATATTTATACACGAAGGAAATATCAAAGAAGTCCTGTCTAAGAGTCAGTCGACTATGTATGTTCACTCTTGCGGATCTGGTCTTGTGCCATAACCGTAAAGCGCAATTTATTCCGATATTACCTGAAGCTGCTCGTATATTTAGTATTTTGTTATTGTTTGTAATTTTGTTATTATGCTTGTAATATTATGTTTATGATGTAAATCCCCGTGTCTGGTTTCTTAGTTTTATTTTTTTTTCTAATTTGTAGCCTGCTGCGTTTACATTGCTTAAATTAATTATGGGAACTTCCAAAGAAAACATATATTCCAATAAAACAACAAAAGAAAATAAAAACAAAAACAAACAAAAATAAATGAAAATAATAATAAATTCATTAATATTCCTTTTTAGCTTTGACTAGAAGATGAAGAGTGTTTTGTGATTAAATTAAATTACAAACAATATTTAGTTACAAAATCTGAGATTGAAATCAATACTTTAGCAAAAGAGCGAAGATAATATTTTCAGTAGAACGAGTAAAATGATAAATTTATTTTATCAAAGCCAAAAAAAAAAAGAAAAAAGGAAACAATATAATAGCAATAATGGCAATAATAATAATAACGATAATAGTACAGTACTATATTCCAAGCAGAACACATTCATTGATTGCTGTAGAGATTTAACTTGCAACTGTGTGTGTATTGTTTTATTTTAATCCAGCTCAGTAATTTAGAAATTTATAACAGGATTATTATTATTATACTGCAAAGTTAAATATTTGTTTGATATAATCAAATAAACTCTGGTTAAAAAACATCAAAATAATAAAGTTATATCATGCACGGCTACCGATTTAACAAACACGTCAACATTGCTTTCTATGCTTCTAAGATAAAAGAGTTACATTTTAAACAATTATAATTAGCATATAAAAAACTTTATACGGTAATCAATATGGGTGGGTGTATTTAGTACTTGAATTAAAAGAATGGAATCTAACTTTGTTGTTAACTTTGTCATCAAGTCAAACGATAATAACCATTTCTCCTCCTGAATTTCACCAGCAACAACACAAAAGAGAAAAATGGTTGATTCCAGTTGGATATTACGACCCATCTTTCAATGACATGCCATCTTTATTGCTAGACAGCTTTAAAAGATTGATTTTGTTTTTCAGGTTAAAATAATTCTATTAAAAAGAACGAAGAAAAGATAAATAAGGTAAAAGAATATTTTTATCATAATAACATCCATAAAAATAATGTTAAAAACAATTGATGACTGTTTCGTTATCAACGAACCTGAAAAAATATCAAGAATAAGAAAAAGAGCGACTACGGCGGCAAAACATAAAATCACTAAAAACCACAACAGTCGTAATAAAGGCAAAGTTCTCGATAAGAGCAAGAGCTATCGTGTTCATATCGACGCCTACGTTACCAGCAGCAGCAACAACAACAAAAACAACGACCACAGCAACAATACCAACATTAAAACATCAACAATGACAAAAATACATTATAAATTATAGAACACTGAACGTAGTGGACGATTTAAAAGAAACAAAACTGCAAATAAAAAAATAATTCATCATGCTAAGTAGGAAGAGAAAAAGTTATTGCAATTTATAATAACAAAATCATTAAATTTAGAAGCAAACATCCAGATAAAAATGGCAGAATGGCAAGTTAGTGAGTGCTGAAATATAACAGAAAAATGTAGACTGCATGGAGACAATTATGTCGTAATTACCTATAACGCAGAGAGTTGCTTTCACGTCACAGATTGGTAGCCATGTTAACTAGAGCTGGTGCAGAAATAATTTTGTTTATTATTTAAAAAATATTTTATGTTTAACTGCAGATATTAGGAATGCATTTTTAGATTCAATTTACTGGCTGTGTTTTTTTAAGAGACAAAAACTATTTTTAATCAAGATTAGTTAGGTCAATGGCCGTAGAAGAGATTAAATGGAATCAGATTACAAGATTTTTTTATGGAATGCTAGTCGACGTTTTTATGTTTTAGAATTCAAAAGATGTCAACACTGCTTATCAGTCTTCAAGAATTGATAACAATTTATACCAGTAATTTACGAGTTTCAAATCAATAAACTATAACCATCCTTTCTCCGACAAATCGCATTAAAGTCTGATAAAAACAAAATTATGAAATATATAATGAAAATATGCTATATAGTTTGGGTAGCTAATTATTTGAGTTGTGTCTCACATTCATGAGTTTAAATGACGGCAAATAAAGTTTGAGGCTTTTTTCTCCATTAGCTCGACAATGAAATTAACTATTATCATTATACTGACATCAAAGTAAATAGTTATTTGAATAATATTATTGGTCAGTGGAAAAATACAAATTGTCTATTCTTTCTTTTGCAGTTCAGCACACTTTGAAATCCGTCATTTGTCACTCAACACCAACCATTTGTTATGTTCATAGCTTAATGGGCTGTAAACTTCACTGACTCCATGAAGAGAGACTCCAAAAATATTCTCCAATAGGAATAATGTAATCTTGTCTCCTTCACCAGCGCATGCATAGCACGCACGAAAAACACTTACGTTTGCTACGAGCGATAATCTCCATTACAGAAAATTTGTCGTGGCTTCATCAAAACTGATTAGAAAAGAATCAATTTCCTCCACAGAACTGGAAAATACTTCACTTCACCAACAATTACTAACGTTCTTCAAAGATCAAATAGAACTTGGAATGGAGTACCGCTTTCATATATGGAATAATTATAGCTAGAGATAGAGAATAATGAGGCCACTAGACTGCTTGGTATTAAATCACCTATTAAAATACTTCATATTCTTGACTGTAGACATTTTATACTTTGGAGTGAACTGTGCCCATCGGAGATAGCTAGCTTCTCGCCCTTTCCTTAAACACTCCTGACTAACATTCTCTCGTCAGCCAAAATGTGTTCAACCTCCTCGCTCTGCACAAAACATTGCTCCTTATCCTGCCTTGCTATAAAGAAAACTCACTGAAACCTTTTTCCTGCCCAGCAATTAAGAACGGTCATGAAATATTAACATGATAATCGCTTATAATCTAGGAGTGAAAGCTCCTAGTTTATAATCATGGGGACAGTGACTTTTTCAGGCCAACTTCATAAAAAGGAATGGAATTATGTTGTTAAGAATTTTGCTTTGGGATTATATCGTTTTTGTGTCCAAACCTACTGCCTGTCGTTTAACATATGCAAGTGACTTCGATTATGACATCACATAATGATGTCATGCATCTCAGAAGGAATTTCACAGCTGAAATCTATAATCCCGTCGTAAACTAAACATTCACTCACACATCATACATACATACATACATACATACATACATACATACATATGCATGAATACATACATAAGTACATGCATACATGCATACATACATGCATGCGTACATAAAAACATACATAAATTGTGTATGTCGATTATGTCACATTTCGGTGGAAGATATGACACAAGTGGTTAACAGCAGCTCAAAAATGCCATCAAGGTATTACCTCTCAATGGGACATGATGTTATCCTTAAAACAATATACGTTGGCACCCGAAAAAAGACTACCCTGGTATAAATATAAAGAATACCCCTGTTACTTAATATATCCTTAAACATCTACACATGGAATATCGATGAAACATTTCCGTCAAAACTTCTACCCAGTCCAAACGCCAGAGGCTGCAAAGTGTTGTTTGGGATAGAGAAAGTATGTACCTTCACAGAGATCAGGATAATGCATAAAGTGTTTAATTTAATGAGTATACGAAAATACAAATGTATTTGTGTAGTGTGTTTTGTCTATGAATACAACGACATTATAATAACTGCTACAATAACAAATCTAATATATTAACTGCTAGAAAGGAAGAAAATGCTTCGTTCAAAAGAAAAAAAAAGCAGTACAACTACTTCTATATTCCGATTATAAACACATGATTGTACCAAAGATAATTGGTGCAATTTGGATTTGCTAGTAAATGTCTAACAAACAACCTGGATAAGCTAGGGTTTTTGTTAGGAGTGATCATTGTGTCTTTGTTAAAATCTACCTCCCTCCTTACAAGAAAACTTCAAATATTTAGAAATACATACTTAGTTATACATACATACATACATACATACATACATACATACATATATACGTACATACATGCGTAAGAAGAGTTTAAATGATTAAAAGCAGAAGAGAAACATACATACGTTTGTATGTATGTGCGTACATGTGCACGAACCTGTATGCATGTGGGTACGACGAGATTCTGCAGAGTTTTCATGTATCAAATTTTATTCATGACGTATTATTAAATGACATTTTGAAAGAGGAAACTTACTTAAAGATCCGATTAGTTGCATTGAACCCAAAACCACACGATTGCAAAGTGACGTTCATTACCACAATTGTAAGTCTTTACCGCAAGTGTTCGTAATAAGCATTTTTTCTTTGTTCTTAATTTAGAATCACTGTTGTTTAGACCTTGATTAAATCTGATCGAGGTAAATTACTATCAAAATGCTTTCCAACCATAAACATGCGTCTTCTCTTGTTGAAGTACCTGGATCTACCGTACCTCATGAATTCTTCAACTAGACTTTTAACTATCAATAACGGACATAATCTTATGTTTATATGACAGCATTATGGCATATATATATTACCTAGTATAAATTCCATACCTCAGTCATCTTGTTGGGTTTTCTTTTACCTTTCACGCATGTCATTTCGAATTTAGAGTTTTTTTATACATTACGCTACATTCGGGACTCATTGTGCCTTGTGGCACTCGAGTCCACAGCTAGATCATTCCCCCTTCTAACACCGACAGCGTCCTTGACAGCTTGTTCCATTATTAACCCTCTGCTTTTAAGATATTTTGTTATTGTTCTCAGCCACATTTCCATTTGTTGGCCACGTCTTCTTTTACCTTGTGGAACCGATTACAAAGCTATCCCGACAATTGAGTTTGGTTTATAACGACAAACTCGACCCAACCATTTCCATCTCCTTGCTTCAATAGTTTCTCTTAATGGTTTCACCTAAGCCTTGGTGTGTAGTTGGTTATTCGAGATCGTATTCTGCCAGTAGACCTTCAAAATATTTCTTAAACATTTCTTTTGAAACACCTCGAATTTCTTTTCAATACTTTTGGTTGTTTTCCAGCATTCAGATCCATAGAAGAGGATGCTAAGTACGTTGCTTTTGTAGAATTGTATTTTGGTTCTCTTGCTGAGTATTGGTGATTTCCAAATTGATTTTAACTTATCGAATGATTGGTTGGCTTTGCTGATTCTTGTATTTATTTCATGATCGCGGTCTCCATCCATTGTTACTTTGATACCTAGATAGTTAAATTCGTCAACTTTTGCGATTGGTTTGTTGTTCGAAGTCACATGGTGTACGTTTTCTTCTCGTTGATTTTGAGACCTATGGTGTTGGCTATTTGACTAAGTCTTTCAGATTTGTCTCGTAACTCTTGAGGCGTGTATGAGAACAAACATATGTCGTCTGCAAAATCTAAATCGTCTAGTTGAGTTGTGTTCCATTCTATACCTCGTTTATATTCTTCTGTCGTTCTATGCATCAACCAATTCACTGCCAATGGAAAACAAAAAAAAAGATTGGTGACAACACGTATCCTTGTTTGACTCCGGTTTTGATTTCGAACGGATCTGTCAGTTTTTTGTTTTAATTCGACATTCAAAGTTTTCATACAATTAACAAATCCTCTTGACTAATTTGTGTGTGAAACCATAGTGTCTGAGAATCTTCCAAAGTGTATCTCGGCGAAGGATGTCGAAAGCTTTCTCAAAGTCAACAAACAGTATGTACAAACACGAGTTTCATTCATGGGATTGTTCGAGTATCTGGTAAATTAGAAGAATATTGTCGATACATGATTTTCCTTTCCTGAATCCATCTTACTCTTGGCGAAGTAATTGATCTGCTGCTGTTGTTGTTCTTTCATTGCTACCTTCTGATGTTAGGTATAGAAGAAATATATGCGTTTCCAATTTTACACTATTGGTGTCTTTTACCTCTTGTGTATTATTACATTTAATCTCCTCTCTCATCAAGTATTAATTGGTCATATCAACAATATCTCTGCTGTCTACAAAAGAAACAGTGCTGACATTTGGAACACCTACTCCAAAGATCTTGAAGTCCTACCTGAAAGGTTCCACTACTGAAATCAATGAATCTTTTGTTCCGAAAGAGACAAGTGTTTTCCTATTGATTACAGTTAAGTGGGAATGAGATTTTGTGTCGTCTGTGCCTGCCTTAAAGTAATTTTGGATGAATGTTTAAGTGAAATACATTCGAGTATGAATCGTAATCACTTTGTATATTGTTAATGACTAAAATTAAAGATTATTGGTTTCATTTCAACTAAGTAAACAATATCTCACTTGTTCTTATTGGTGTTTAGCATTATACAAGTCCTAGTCAAGAAGACCAACAATTAAAGATATTGTAGACGTATTATTTATAAGTTACTTGGTTTCTACTTCTAGCAGGTTCAAGAAAATGCAGACCCTGTAATTTATATATCGAGGACTTTCATTGAATATATGTCATTCATGTAAAACCAGTATAAATAATTCAACTAGTGAAAACTAGAAGAGGTACAGCTTGTCTTATGATTGACGGGTCTTGAGACATTAATTTATATTGGCAAGTGTAACCTTAACCGCGGTGATAAGGCGCTTATTTGCAAACAAGTCGTTTCCAGTTTCATCCCACAATGAGACATCTAAAGCCAGTGACTTTAATTGTATCATCAGATCGATCAATAACATCACACTAAAATCTGATAGCCCGAAATTCCGCAGAAATCCATTAATTTCTTATATAAATATATATATATATATATATATATATATATATATATATATATAGTTCAAATTTACAGAAAACAAAGGCACGAAGACAGATGTAGGAATAACAAGCAGGTGGATTTGTTTAACGCCCGGGAAGAATGGAGAAGTCTTTTACGTTTCAAGCCTACGCTCTTCCACAAAGGATTAAGAGGTAAAAACACGGAGAGAAAAATAAGGTGCAGAGTTCAACGGTCCAACATGGTGAGATGACCGGAAAAAAGACGCTGAGTGAAAGGAAGATAATAATGATAATAACAACAACACCAACAACAACAACAACAACAACAACAATAATAATAATAATAATAATAATAATAAAAATAATAACGATAATAATAATGATATTAATATTAATAATAATAATGATGATGATAACAACAACAGCAACAACAACAACACCAATAATAATAATAATAATAATAATAATAATAATAATAATAATAATAATAATAATAATAGTAATAATAATAATAATAA
>NC_068983.1:56547838-56554248 GCF_001194135.2 Octopus bimaculoides
GGGAAATTAAGGAAAATAGACCAGATATAGTTGTCAAAGATCATGAAGAAAAAAAAATGCTTTCTAATTGATGTATCAATACCAGCAGATGACAACGTTTCTCTAAAAGAAATGGAAAAACTTTCAAAATACAAAGACCTGGAAATAGAGATAACTCGAATGTGGAATCTAAAAACAGAAACAATTCCTATCATAGTAGGTGCCTTAGGTATAATAAAAACATATTCAGACAAATACATAACAAAAATACCAGGACTTACAAATATATATAACATACAGAAAATTGCACTACTGGGTACTGCACACATTCTACGCAAAAACAGAACAAGGTTGCAAGACGCAACGAAAATTTTAGGAAAATAAAAATAAGAAATAAGTGGAAATTTTAACGGTGAGTGTGTTAAATTTTAAGGCACAATAAGAAAATGACTCTCCCCAGACACAACAGAATAGTAATGATATTAAATGTAATGGTGAGCCAACGGACTGAGGTGTGCAGGCGCGTGTGTGTATGTGAGGATGGTGCATGTGAGTGTGTTTGCGAGTGTGTATGTGTGTGTGTGTGTGTGTGTGTGTGTGTGCGCATGGACGTGTGCATGGATGTGTGTATATGCGTGAGGCTAACGTGTGTGTTGCGTGTGTGTGTGTATATATTTCTGTGTTCAGGTATTATGTGTTTGTGTGTGTGTGGGTGGGGGAGTGTGCATGATGATCTGTGGTGTGTATACTGAGTTAAACAGTGTGGGGGGCTGCTCGTATAGTGGTATGTGTAGTGACGCTATTGAAGATTGTGTGTAGGTTTGTGGATAATGGTCTGTGGATGTGTGGATAATGATGTGTGGTGTGGGTGCTGAGAAGAGGTCAGTGCTAGTATGTGTGGAGTGGGAAGGTGTTTGTGGCTGTTTGAGTAGGTGTTTGTATGCATAAAAATGCATACGTATGTACATATAAACATACCCCAATATATATGTGTGTGTGTGTGTGTGCGCATCTTCTATGTGTTTTGTATGTATAGAAAAATGACGTAAGTAATGCTGTGATTTGATTCTGAAGACCTTTCAGTTCTCATTTCCACTTGGCGCTTTCTTCTTGTGCATAAAAATGGTTTATTTTTCTTTCTTCATTGACATATACGTGCTTAGTGATGATAATCTGTCGCTGGTTGTTCTGTGGAAATGTTGGTCATTGTTTCTGAAGTGGGAACTAAAAATGTGGAGTAAAAGGTTATGTCTAAGAAGCCGCAGTTAGAATTGACAAGTGAAGTCAAGTTTTACGCGTTGGTGAAAATTGCTTACGCTTTAAAGGGATTCTAGTTGTGATATATTTGTATCTACTGACGTAAATATGAGCATTGATTTAAAATTCTTTACATCAAAAGCTATGACATAGTTGTTTCATAAATAAGATAAATTCCACACGATCATAAATAGTGGGCAACACGTAATCGACGTGACAAGTTCAGAGAGTATAAAAGCCAAATACATACTTAGGTCGATATAAAGTCGTTGATGGCGGTGTATCAAAAATGGCTGCTGTTCAGATACTGGAAACAGTAAAAGAATAAGATTGAAATAAAAGGAAAATATTTGTGCAGAAGCTTCGTTAGAGATGCTCACATTTACAAAATTTAAGTGTTTAAGCTGTGTATGTGGCTTTTCGAGCACACACGGAATTTATTTCGTGCTTTGTAGTTTAATTTGCGTCATCTGTTTGAATCCGAAAATACCGACACATAGCGGATAAGCATACAATCCATATTTGAAAATTTCAGTTACTTGTTTTACCCATTTTAATGATATGAATCAACGGTTAAATTTGAGATTTGGGCCCCTTCACGTGTCGACAAAATAAAGTATCAGTCAAATATTTGATTTGTTGTAATCAGTTTCCCACACACCTCTCCAAAATTGTTCGCCTTGCTCTCCGCAACGAACCTGTGCCCCGCTCAGGAAGAATCATGTGAACTCGGTTTCTCGTTTGCTACGGAAAACGGGTAGCGAGCCTTATGAATCCCAGGGATTAAGAAAATTAAACAAAAATTTTCGATTAAACTCAAAGATAGAATACAGGGTTTTACTATCGAGGATATTTTCATTGCTATTTAAATCAAAATATGAAGGTAAGCGTGAAGAGCTACATATATTATACAACTGTAATATTCAAGCCGTTGGAGTCACGAAGGAAAAAATATTTGCCAACATTATTAATTGAAAATAACCTGATACAAAACTTTCAATAAGCTTTAATATATGTTCAATAAAGCTTAATATATGTGAATAAAACGTAAAAGAAACCCTTAAGCATTTTTCTTTGCTTCATGAAATACGATTTCATGTGGATCTGATCAACACGAAATTTATTAACCTTAAATCTACGCAAACATATTATAACGGTGTTACTTAATGAAATTGCTTTGCCAAGTGGTAAACCTTTTTCACTGCTTACTCAATGGTTTCATTCATTTACTCCAAAGCTGTAATTCATAAATGACCGAATATCTCACGTTTTCATTGTATAAATGTTCGCTTATTGCAAATCACTGTTGCAGTCAGTTTTACTGCATTTTCAAGCCTCATAAAAGATCACACTATACAGACACTTGTTCATTAAATATTATCATCACTCGTATCTTTCACATCACAGATAAAGACTGTGTAAGCACATCCATAGATCCATGACTAAACGTAATAGCTAAAATTATTTCTTTTCACAAGATAGAAAGCTATTTCTTACCGACATTGTTGGCTGCACTCAATTCAAACGAACCTGAATATATTGCTATCCTCTTTATAATACTCTCGGAAATAAAATCCAAGATCAACTCCAGCATAGTTCGAACAGAAGATTTAAAATGATACAATTGCATAGCCGTCAATATTTCTTGCAACCTGCATTTTTGTGTATATAATTAGGAACAGGGTCACAAAAATGCACATGAAGAAGGAAATGATATCACATACAACATTTTATAGCAGAACCAGAGGGATGTTGGTCGTAACAGAGAATTTCCTGTGGAGCTAGTAGCCAGCTCCCTAGTTAGTTGAATTATACTTTTACTGTACGTTTTACTAATAAATATTGAGCATATAAATATGACAAAATTCGAAAGGAATTATGCCTTGCTGTAGTTATCTCCTTTCTATCTAAACCCACCAATATCTCCTCAATTTTACTTCCATTATTCTTGTTGTCCAGACCTCGTATTCAGCACTTCTACCCCGGAACAACTGCTTTACTAGCCAATACCATTACCTGTGTTTATTCTATAAATATTGACAGACAAATGTACAATCTGAACATCAATCATATCAATGTCTTCAGTTGGGGAATCCAGTGAAAGACCATAGGCATTGCTATAACTCTTCGGACTATAATAAAAGAAAACGATGAGAATAGGCTGACACTTATAAACACGTTAATACATGTAGCGAAAGTAAAATGAGCAACAATATACTTCGGCTATGCCACAATTGACTCCAATAAAAGCATAAACATCATAGAATATTATTCACATTTCAGGATACGTTTATGACATTACTCTTATAAAAGTTAATATTCATAATACCTTGTAGTCTGTATTCTCACTAGAGACGAGCTTGCAGCTCAGACGAAATTGCAACACGATTTAAGTTACTTGTTGAAATCATTTCCATTACATTTATGGCGTTATTGCTCTTCAGGAAGATATGAATATCACGGCAATCTTATGTCTTCTGCTCTTGCGGCAACATTTGAAAACAAATTATACTTCTCACTAAAAGTGTGCAATCTTATGGAAGCAAGTGAAAAGCAGAGACAGGACTGAGACCAAGAGCTATAGCCCAGACTGATTCCAAATGCATTTGGTTGATTTATTCAGTTGAAAGCAATTGATTTCACTTGCTACTTTCAAGCAATAAGCACCTGCTGAAATTTCTATCAGACTTACACTTTTCTATTTGTGCTGTTATCCAAATTTGAGGAACCGAAAAATTTACAATAGAACTGAACGCTTTACATATTGGGTTGAGGAATAATTCATGTGCGTTTTTTTTTTCAGATTTATTTTAAACAAAATAACTACAAAAAATTAGAAATGATACATTTCTAAATCTTTCAGAGAGATTTAAGCAATAGTGATACGATAAAGTAGTTGTATACTACCAATTTTACGTGACAGTCCCAAGAAGGGAATCATAGTACTGCTATTTAGCCCTAGGAAGCTGCACAGCTTCTTGTCGGCCTTGAATCTCTCTGAGAGATTTAGAAATGTATCATTTCTAATTTTTGTAATCAGTGAATGTGATTCACTAGAATTATTAAATGCTTACGAGAGCTAGACAGGCATCTTCAGCCAGCAAGTCATGCTACTCCAGGCTGATGATGAGCTAAAACTCAGAAACATGTCCCTGGATGCAGGCTTGGCTAGGTGGAGGTGCTTGTCTCCCCCTCGTAAACATAAGGACACAGGAAATGTGTCAAGGCCGACAGGAAGTGGTGCAGCTTTCTAGGGCTAAATATCAGTAGTATGGTTCTCGTATTGGGACTGTCTCGTTAAGTTGACAGTATACAAGTATTTTAACTACTAAAACATTAATCAACAATATACTTTCCACTGTTGTTTACGACTTTGCCGCATCGTTCAATAAGTTTTGCGATGTCTCGACGATAGAAATCTGCCGGTCTTGACTCAAAGAATTCGTCCAACCAAGCCCCCAATTCCACGTCATTATTGAACGATACACCGCGCAAAGCGTTCGAAAGCGTTCGAAAGAGATGAATCTGACGGCGCCAAGTCTGGAGAATATGGAGGATGAGGCAGCACTTCTAATTCAAGTTCTTGACTCGCGGCTTTGGTTATATTCGTGACGTGAGTACGGGCGTTGTTGTGTTGCATGGGAACGCCATTTCGCGTATTCGGTCTTTTTTGCTGAATTGCGTCGTTGAGTCGGTGCAGTTGTTGAATCTAAAGCTCCGCATTGAGTGTATGGTTGCGACCAAACTGTTCATAATGAATTATGCTTTCCCAGTTTTACCATACACCCAACATGGTCTCTCGATGATAAAAGTCTTGTTTTCTTCGCGGAGTCGCTTGTTTTTTGCGGCTGAGCCATTCTTTTCGCTGCTTCATATTAACATAAAGGCATCATTTTTCATTCTTAGTGACAATGCTGTAAACAAAACGCTGTTTGTCACCATATGTTCAGCGATGTCCAATGAGAAAACTGGCGGTGATTCTGGAGCTTCGACTTTTGTTGTTTTCGCTCAAAGTGTGTGGCACCTCAAGGGTCGAGTTTCTGAACTTTGCCCATTGAGTGAATGTGGTTCACCACAGTTTTATTTTTATCACACTCCATCTGCTTCTCCACTCCTCCAGTCGTTTGACGTGGATTTTCATGAAGAACCTGATTCAATCACTCTTCATCGAACTCGCTTTGTCGACGTGTGTGTGATCTGTCCTTGAGGTCAAAATATTTGAAGAGCGAAAACCAGCGGCGGGTGGTACTTTGAAGTATTGCTCCTTCTCCATACACAGCACAAATCTCACGAACAGCTTTAGCGGCCTTAACGCCGCGATTAAATGCAAAAAACAAATGATGTCGAAAATGCTCAGTTGTGCCCACTTGACATTCCATTTTAATGATATGAAAATGCACAAAAATAATAAAATCAAAAAATCAAAACACACTTTATCTTATAGAGCAAAACAAAGTATTGGAATACCAGACGGATAATGCAACACGGCTTCAAAGAAATGCAAGCTGAATGATTGCTGATAAGTATTGTTTTAGATTTCACAGTTCTGTTTCATATCTCACAATGCTCACGAATAAACTACGTCTTAATTTCCATTCGTATTGTATAGCACGGAGAATTATAATCAGATATTCTATGGAAACATTAAATGATGTAAGAAGAAAAAGTACTCCGAGAACCCAATATAATTAGAGAATATAGCGTCGATTCCGTTGGCTAGCTTCGGTTGGGCCAATAGTTTGCATCGGAGTCACGAAGAAATTATGAATCAATTCCGGTGTATCTTATCTCAGAAAAAATTCACCCGACTCTTCACACAATTACATTTACACATTTACATATAAACACCTTGATGTAGATGTTTGTAAATGTATATCCGTCTATCTCTCTTTTCTTTCCTTCTTCCTTTCTTTCTTTCTTTCTTTCTTTCTTTCTTTCTTTCTCTCTCTGTACACATACACACACACATATGTACTCATACACACGCACACACAAACACACACACACACACACACACACACGCACATATGTATGTGTGTAAATGTATAAGTATATCAGAACTATTCGTAGGCGTTTCACATGACTGTATACGCTCATATATATATATATATATATGTATATATATATATATATATATATGAACACATGCATACACATATACATGCACACACTCA
>NC_068983.1:56555139-56555853 GCF_001194135.2 Octopus bimaculoides
TATATATATATATATATATATATGACTGATGTGCAGTTGTCCGGCAATTCTACAATAAATGTGTGTTTAAATTTTTTTTTTCTTTTTTTTTTTTTGTCAACGATAAGTTATAATTTGATGGAATATACGAGGGAATATACGAGGGAAACGTTTCGAAATCTCAGAGAATATATGAGTAAATTGGAATGATCAAAAGCAAGGTTGTTGGTATATGTCGGTATGTGCAGTCGGAGAGTATACGTTTTTGTATGTATGTGTTTCCGTATGTATATGTGTCAAACGGGTACAGTAAAATTGAAATGACTCCTAATGCTCGTTAGAGCCTTCCATACGCTTACAATCGGTATTGATCTATCAAGTATAACATAGAAAAGTGTTGTGAGGTGGATGTGAAATGACAGCAAAAATAAAGATTTCAACGTGACACAATATATTTTGGTCTATCTATCTATCTATCTATCTATCTATCTATCTATTCTTTTACTCTTTTACTTGTTTCAGCCATTTAACTGCGGCCATGCCGGAGCAATGCCTTCAGTCGAGCAAATCGATCCCAGGACTTATTCTTTGGAAGCCTAGTACTTATTTTATCGGGCTATTTTTGCCGAACCACTAAGTTATGGGGACGTAAACACACTACCATCGGTTGTCAAGCGATGTTGGGCGGACAAACACAGATACACACACACACACACACACGCATATATATATATA